>NC_056729.1:1759518727-1759553727 GCF_019279795.1 Protopterus annectens
ATGATTAGTTCTGTATGGAGAAAGTAACTGGCTAAGTGCTGTTTTTTTTCAGGATGTTTAACAATATTAAAGGCAATGATTAGATGGTGGTAATTGAGTAGCTGGAGAAGTTCTAACCGTCGTAGTTCCCTTAGAGATTGACAGCGATGGGTTCTGAAGGTGCAGTTGTTAGCAAACATGGCAATTTTATTGTAACATGATTCAAGTCTGGTGAGATCAAGTTTTCTGACTTGGGTAAGAATTGGCGCAGCGTACAGTAGAGTGGAGAGTAGATGGGTTTGGGCTAGAGTGATCCGTGCCTTTTCTGAGAGGAATTGTTTAGCATGTATAGGGTTCCCATTTTTTGTGGACCTTTATTATGGTTTTTGAGATATGGACATCAAAGAGTAGGTTATTGTCAATTTCTACACCGAGGAGTTTGGTATGGACAGAGGGAGATATGATGGTACCATTTTTGGAAGAGAATGAAAAGGATAGGGAGGGGGTAGGTATAGATTTGTTGGGGGAGAAAAGTAGCAATTTTGTCTTACTGGGGTTTAGGATTAGTTGGATATCAGTAATCCAACATTCTACAGAACTGAAGGATTCTTGTGTGAGTTGTTGTGGAGTGGAAAGTGATGTAGCAGAGGAGATAAGAGTCAAATCGTCAGCATACTGTATAAGGGAGGCATACTGACTTCCCAAAGGGTATGATATTGCATTTTTTCTCATTTAGTTTTAGACCATGGTTCTTGCACCAATTATGTGTCTGGTCTAGACCCCCCTGAAGGATTCCTACATCACTGGGGGATTCAGAGTTTGCCCCTAGCATACAGTTGCCTGCAAAAATGGTCTCCCAGAGGCCTTCCATCCTTGACTTCAGCGAAGTATATTCTGAACAGACATGGTCACAGCACTGAGCCCTGTGGCACATCACTAGTAAATGGCCTCTTGCTGGATCAGGATTCACCCACTTTAACCACATGCGTCTTGTCAGTGAGCCAATTGGGTATCCATCTGGTGACATAGGGACATGTGCCCAGTTTTGAGAGTTTATTTATAGTACTTGTGTAGGAAGTTGTGTCAAATGCCATGGCCAGGTTGAAGAAAGTAATATGTACTGTTTTACCTTCATCCGTGGCATTAGTGACTTTCTCAAAATGAAATCTACAAGATTCAGTAGCCATGACCTGCCCTTGACAACAGCAAATTGGGTCGGGCCCAGGGTTTGAAGGTTTCCTATGTCATTATTTATCAGGTCCATGGTTATTCTTCCCATGGGCTTACATATAAAACTATTCACACTTATGGGTCTGTAATTTCCCTGGTCATTGGACCGAGGGAACGGTGCTTACTTAGCCTAAGCAGTGATGCTGCCCTGTGCACAAACCAGATGCTGTCTGAGCATTGATATTCCTAGGTGCTATAATAAGGAAAGGTAGAAATAATTAGTCCTAACTTAATAAATAAATACTACTCACCATGCAAACTAGTTTTCCCATGCGTAACGTGTGACTGAGGTCATTTTTACAGAGAAATTTCAACTTCTGGTGATTGTTTATAAAAGGTATGGTACCCCACCACTGAACCATTAATCAAGAAACCTCACTCCTCACCACTGGCAACAGTGGGGGACGTACACAGGGAGGATAGCAAGTACACACACAGTATTTCCAGATCCAGCTCTCTGCCTCAAGTGCAATTGACATTAAGAGCACATAGAGACCACAGTCAGTCTGGGGCTGGTTTCTTTCTCTTTCCACAGATCCCCAGTAAGACTCCCCACTGGCACAGCTATAGAGTTGAGATTTCAGCTGAGTGGCCAAGCCAAGACCTCCAGCACCCTCTCTGTTCAATCAGTACTTTGTGTTCCGGCCCAAGTAGCTGACCACAAACTCTTTGAGGTTTGATTTATACACACACACAACACACACACACACACACACACACACACACACACACACACACACACACACACACACACACACCTGACAAAGGATGGCACAGGTTTACTAGCTATGCCTCCTTTTGCCCAGACTTTAAGGTAGCTATCACTAGCAGCAGCCAGCTTCTTATCAACTACTTTAAGGCCCTTAACAAAGGGTGTCCAATCTTACTGTGTAATGTTACTATTAATACAAATGGTAGTTTGACCAAGAGCAAGGCTATTAGGAGTGGCCCGCAGTGTCATGAAATAAATATGCAAGTACTCTCACAACTTAAATATCTCTAGACAGATCAGCCACTATGAAATGTTTACATATATATTTACAGTGACATCAGAAATCAAATCGCAGGAAATATTTAAAACAACATTGCAGGACAGTCTCAAATAAATTAAGAAAAATATCTAAACTAAGCTTTGCTATATTCCTGACTATGTGTAAGAGAGTTATTATTTCCTAGAAACTTACTTACAGTGCAAGGCAGATGTGGTGAATGAATCTTCTCGAGTTGTTGTCAGGTCAAAAACAGAATATAGAATGCTGTGTCTCTCTCAGAGAGTTCTCAGAATAATATTTCAAATATTACTGCTGGGCTAGCTTGCAGAATTACATCAATTCTTGTCATTTGACTTCTATTCCCCAGGCCCAAAACAACCATTGATGGCAGCTGGTACCATTTAGCATCTACCTGTAAAAATAGATAGACAGGGGCTTTTCCTCAGATCTTTGGCAAATGCTGGAAGTCAGAAAATAATAAAACACTTCCAAGACAATACAGAAATCTTCTCAGCGCATTGTGTCTGTAGCTGCCATAAAGTAATTTTATTTTAGCTATTTTTTCTGAAGTTTTCCTGGACTGAAGTTAACCTCTTGTACTCCAGATGTTCTTCGTGTTTCACTGTTGAAATCATCACACTTGGGTTATCTGCCTGCAGGTAGCCCTCAGTCGGCCCGAATACCAGAGACTTAGTATTTCTGCATCAGTTGCTGTCACTCCAGGACTGACGTCAGGTCATCAAGGGTATAAAAACAGGCAGCCAACCCCATTACATCAGTCTTTCTTGCCAAGGAGCCCAAAGCAGTAACAGTTTGCAAGTGCCGGTCGGCCGCTAACTGAGTTTTCGTTTACTAATTGAATCATCCTGATGTCTTCTAAAGCTAAGTACCCCATTGGGGATACTTTTTTCTTCCTCTAACCGATGTCAGGAAAAGTTAATAATTGTCTTGCCTGTGGAAAGCAAATACCACACTGAGATTTTCATTCTTATTGCGTCACCTGTCTAGGCCCAGACTGTGACGTACCTCGCTGTCGGTTTTGTGCCTTGTTCAATGCCTGAACCATTCATCGTTGGGCCCTTATTGTTGCTAAATACTTTCGTTCCCAATCTCCATATTCTGAAATGGCTTCGGTAAGCCAGTCGACTACCGATATTCTGAAAAAACATAAGGATAAAGACAGAGACAGACCACACAGGTTCAAAGCTGCCGCTGATGCTTCCGTTAAGCTAGTCACCAGTTCACCGGTACTCAGTGAGGCACTTTCGCAGCCCCTGATGCCCGTTTCAGTGGATTTGCAGGCCTCTACCAAGAATCATTCGGAGTCCGGTATGCCATGAGACTCTTCTTCGACTATGGAACCGGTAGATGTCTCTACCTTGGATGGATCCGGAGCCCCCGAGTAGGCACTGGCTTCTGAGGAAGTTCTTCATACTACTGATGTTTGACACAAACAGACTACTTCAGTTCTGTCTAAAACTACCGAATTTCTAAGGCCAAGGGTACGAACTACATCTAGAAAACCGACGACCAAAGCGCATGCACCTGCTCCCTTGCCACAAAATAAAATGCTTAGAATGGCAGAAGACCTTATTATGCTGATTAGGGGAAGTCAGCCTTCCCCTGCTTAGAGAATTAGGGACCAGTCCCCAGCAGCTTCAACAGACCAAGAGTCCAACGACTCTGAGGTTTTTGATTACCAAGACATGCCCTTATCTGCTTATGAGGATTCTGATGCAAAAGAATCCATTCCCTCTGCCTCTACTCCAGAGGATTTCTCTTTTGGTGAAACCTTACATACTTTAAGAGACCATTTCCACTGGGAATGCCAAGACTATCCTCAGTCCAAAAAGAGACGTAGAGAATTTCTAGACTTGCCACAACACATGCCTTTAGCAGTACCACCAGTCCTGGAAGTTGTTGATGATGTCTTTATGGAATTCAGTCTTACTCCTAATACTTTACCCCTGCCCCAAGGTAACCAGACAGGTACTAAAGAGTATCTGACTCTCACAAATTTCTTTTAAAAAATCCTACTTCTCACCCAGAGATCATTTCCCAGGGGCTTAAATGTATCAAGACAACTACAGCTAAGAATCCCACCCCTTCGGACAAATGGGGTAAGAAAGTATATACCTCTGCAACTCTTGCCATTAGGGCTTTGAATTGTCAGTTTCACATGTTGAAATACCAACAACATATTATGGAACCAGTTAATCAAAAAATAGCTACCTTTACTGACTGTGCAGAAAATAAAGAATTGCAAGAGCTTATGCATTCTGCAAGCCAAGTCAGCAAGCATACATTGCAGTGTGGCTTTGAAGCCATAGAAGCATCTTGCAGGGCAGCAGTCACTAGTTCTTTTCTGAGAAGGCATGCTTGGCTTAAGGAGCAGACCTTGCCAGATCATGTCAAATCCAATTTACTAAACGCTCATTTGAACAAAGACAATCTGTTTGGCACCAAACCAGAAGAGGTTCTTAAAAAAATGGGAAAAAAAAGCTAAATCTATGCAGACAGTCAAAGAATTCTTTCAAGTACAGCCTCCTAGATTCAGTAGGCATTGCCCCTCGAAACATTGTTCCTTTCCAGTCCCCTCAAGGCCATCTCAAACTAGACCCAGGGGAAACAGACCGTCCAGACTACAGTCTCAGGATATGCAGAGATCTAAGCAATGGAGTGCCTCCACCTCTAAAGCAGGGAGTGCTAAACCACCCCCTTAAGGAAAGAATTCCCAATGACTTCTCAACTCCACCCCCTCCTCTGCCCAACTGCTTGTGCCACTAGGGGGGAAACTTGCCCTTCATGCAAAAAACTGGATTCCCATCACCAAAGACCAATGGGACCTCAACATTGTATCCCGGGGGTACAAATTTTACTTCCAGTCACTGCCAACCCCAAAAGGGTTCCCAGACCTCCCTCTAAACCAGTGGGCAGAGGCTCAAAACCAAGTCCAATCCCTGCTCTCTATAAGGGCAATTCAACCGGTTCCTGCGGAACAGATAGGTCAAGGATTCTATTCCAGACTTTTTCTGGTACCCAGAAAAGAGGGCACTTGGTGCCCAATCCTATATCTTTTAATTCTCAACACCTTCCTGGTGGTACCAAAATTCAAAATGCTCACCCTGCAGCAGCTTCCACCTCTGCTAGCCAAAGATGCCTTGTTAGTCACCCTTGACTTAAAAGAAGCCTATCTGCACATCCCTATAAGGGAGTCATGCAGAAAATGTCTACGCTTCAGGGCAGGATCTATGCATTATCAGTTCCCTGCACTTCCCTTTGGCTTATCTACTGCTCCCAGAGTATTCGCAAAATGTCTCGCTCCAGCCATTTATTACTGCAGACAGAGAAATATTCAAATTTAGCCATACTTTGACGACTGCCTGATTCAGGCAGACAGGAAATGCTGTTGCAGAACCTGACATTTGTAAAAAACCTACTAAGCTCCCTGGGGTACACCATCAATGAAAAGAAATCAAAACTAGTCCCCAGTCAAAAGATTGTATTCCTGGGAGCAAGCTTGGACACAGCATCACAGATGGCATTCCTCACTCCAGAAAAACAAGCCTAGCTGACAGGCTGTTTCATTCAAATGGCCACCAGAACCTAGCTATCTGCAAGGAAAATCCTGCAGGCCCTAGGGTTCATGGCCTCATGCATCCTACTAATTCCATATGCCAGACTGCATATGAGGAAACTTCAATGGTACTTAAAAAGTCTTTGTTGCCAACATTCTCAGGACCTGGAAACAGTTATTCCCATAATACCCTGTCTAAGGACAGAGTTTCTTTGGTGGGCAGCAGCATGCAACCACAACAAGGGACTACCCTTTACCCAACCCCACGCCGCCCAGACCCTAACCACAGATGGATCAGACTATGCCTGGGGGGCACACATGGACTGCAAGTGCATTCAGGGCCATTGGAGACAAGTCAAATGCATCTGCACATCAACCAGAAAGAGAGGCTAGCTGAGCAGCACTCTCTGACAGCTTTCAGATCCCTACTCTCACCAGGACACCTGCTAATAAAAACAGACAACAACACAGTTATGTGATACATCAACAAGCAGGGGGGAACCCACTCTTATCCACCCTGCAGGCTAGCCATGGCCCTGTGGAACATGGCCTTGGACATCAGTTCCTGCTAGGCAAACAAAACTCACTGGCAGACAATTTAAGCAGAAATCTCCTAGACCCACATGAGTGGCAACTAGAGCTACGCACCTTCAACCTTCTGATTCAGAAATAGGGGACACCAGATGTGGATCTCTTTGCCTCCCCCTGCAATCATGAGCTCAGAAGATTATGCAGCAGGACACCTCACAGCAGTGCTGCAAAGTGGATGCCCTATCCTTCCAGTGGGTAAATCTCTCATTTTATGCCTTTCCCCCTCTGCCTCTCCTCTCAAGAGTATTGCTCAAGATAAGACAGTACAGACCAAGGACAATACTGATTTCCCCGGACTGGCCACGCCAACACTGGTACCCACTCCTGTGAAGCCTGTCACCGGTGCCACCCTGGCACCTACACCAGAACCCAACCCTGCTCTCTCAGCAGGGGGGACAGATCTTGCATCCGCAACTGAAAACCCTAAATCTTGCAGCCTGGTTTATTCCTTGAATTCTCCCCCAGTAAACAGCCTAAGCAAGCAGGTGCTGGACGTCATCCTTGAAGCCAGAAGACCCAGTACAAGGAAATCCTATGCTGATAAGTGGAAAAGGTACTGCTCCTGGATTCATTCTAAAGGAGAGGACACAACTCTGCCCTCCCTGCCTCTAATCCTGGATTACCTAGCAGACCTACTCCACAGAGGCCTGTCCTTTTCCTCCATTAAGATCCATGCCTCTGCCATCTCTGCTCATTACAGCACTGAGCCACCTCTCTTCTCTCACCCTCTCATCAAACAGTTCCTGAGAGGGGCAGACAACTTAAGGTCACAAAGGAGAGCACCCACCCCTGCTTGGGACCTTAACTTTGTACTGGAAAAGCTCACGGTACCCCCCTTTGAGCCTGCAGCATCAGCAGAGTTAAAATTACTCTCTTGGAAAACAGCCTTGCTTCTGGCCATCATTTCAGCTAGAAGAGTGTCTGAGCTACAAGCACTTATGGCTGTGGAACCCTTCTTTATTTTCCATGCTGACAGGGTTTCCCTAAGGACTAACCCTTCCTTCATGCCTAAAGTGGTATCCAGTGTGGCTCTCAACCAATCTATCCTTTTGTCTACCTTCTTCCCTAATCCTCATAATAAAGGGGAAAGGATCCTGCACTTCTTGAATGTGCACAGATAGCTCAGATTCTATCTTGATAGGACTAAGCCCTTCAAAATATCTGACCAGTTACGAGTCAGCTTTGCAACAGGGGCAGAGGGCAAGGCCATTTCAAAGCAAACAGTTTCCAAATGCATAGCACATTGCATCCATTTCTGCTACAAGCACCATGGGAAACCAACCACTCAGGGGGTCAGAACACATTCCACTATGGCAACTTCTACCTCTACAGCATTCCTTAGGGGAGTCCCTACCAAGAACATCCTGGAAGCTGCTACCTGGAGTTCTGTACACACCTTCACCAAGCATTACCACCTGCCTATCTTTTCCAAATCCAGGGCAGGTTTTGCAACAGCAGTCCTGCAAGGAATTCTAGCCAGCCCTAACTCTTCTTGACTGCATCCACCCTTCTTCAGCTTTGGGAATCTACCCAAGTGTGATGACTGCAACAGTGAAACATGAAGAACATAGTACAGTTGTGTACACTTACCATAAATATAGATGTTCGAGTGTATTCACTGTTGCAGTCCTGGTTTCCCTCCCTCCAGCCCCCTGGTTTTCTCTCTCTCTCTCTCTCTCTAAACTCTCTATGCCTTTTACTCCCTCCCCTTTTCAGGGGTATTGGTATTGGTATTTACTTTTTACTGGCGGTGTTTTCCCCCACCATAACTTAGCTCCATATCGGGGGGCTCCTAACATTTGGGGCAAGAAAAACTGATGTAATGGTGTCGACTGGCTGTTTTTATAGCCCTAACGACCTGACGTCAGTCCTGGAGCGACAGCATCCAATGCAGAAATACTAAGTCTCTGGTATTCGGGCCGACTGAGGGCTATCTGCAGGCAGATAACCCAAGTGTGATGACTGCAACAGTGAATACACTCGAACATCTACATTATGGTAAGTGTACACAACTGTACTTTTCCACTATTAAAATATATACATTTAAACAGTTAAAATAGTGCATGTACATTTCTGTTCTGTTCCAGTAGGGTACATTGTGGATAGTGCATGTACATTTCTGTTCTATTCAAGTAGGGTACATTGTACATTTGCAAAAACCTTTTCAACACACACTTGTGTACCAGCAGATTGATATACACCTGACATACGGCTGTAACATTTGTAACACAAGCATCTTTTATGAATCATGTTGATATTCAGAAATGACATAATTATTTACAAAATTTCAAATAGCTGGGCTGGCAGTATCTCCCTTTGTCACCCCCCCCCCCCCCGAAGACTCAAACTATTTTTTGAAGTGACCCTTGGGAAACGTTGTGTGAGAAGGATGAGCCTGTCTAGGAATACCTTACCCCATTCCCTGTCTTGAGACCCCATCTGCATTGGCATTGCTAATCCCTCTGTGGTGCTGCACTGACATATCATATGCTTGCAGCCCTAGGCTCCACCTTAGTAACTAGGCATTTTGCTGGCTGTCTCAATGTAGCCATGTTAAGGGATTGTGGTCTGTAACTACAGTGAATTTCCTTCCATACAGATAAGCATGAAGTTTCTTCAGTGCCCACACTATGGCTAAATATTGATATTTCTTTTCTACAGCTGCATAGCATTCCTCCCTGGGTTGGAGCATATGGCAGAGATATACCACTGGGTGCTCTTCTCCCTCTGAGGAAACCTCACTGACTACAGACCCCACCCCATGGTATGAAGCATCCACCTGCACAACAAATTATTTGCTGTAATCTGGACTGGCTAACACAGGAGGTCCTCACAAATGTCCTGTCCTAGTTAATCTAAATAAAAGTGATTTAAACAAGCTATCTTCATGCCACAACAGAATAGCAAACTTCAGCACAAACTCCTCCTATCGAATGCATCACTGTCAAGCCCTAAACAATTCTCCTGGCTGAAACTCCCAAACACCTTGGCTCTATTGTTGTCTTTCGGCTTTTCCCCGTTAGGGGTCGCCACAGCGGAACTCCGGTCCACTAATGATTGGCAATAGATTTTCACGGTGCCGAGTTGCCAGTTCGATGCCCAACTTTCAATTAAGGCACACCCATTCACGCATGTCTTTCGGAATGCCACTCGACAGGCAGGGAGGACATGCAGACTCCACACAGAAGGCACTCCCTGCACACTAGCTGAGAATCAAAAGGGAAAACCTCTTGCTGTGAGGCAACAATGCTACCGCTGCACCACCACGGATTATAAACCAACTTATTCTAGCTCACCTAATGCTGTATCATCCTGAAAAAACTCCAGTCGTACAGGACATGCTCACCCAAAATACTGTACCGTCCCAACAAAACTCCAGCCTTACAAGACCTGATCACCCCCAAATACTGTACCATCTCAACAAAACTCCAGCCATAGAGGACCTGATCATCCCCAAATACTGTACAATCCCACAAAACACCTGCCTTACAGGTCTTGATCACCCTCAAATACTGTACCGACCCAACAAAACTCCAGCATTACAAGATCTGATCACCCCCAAATACTGTACCATCCCAAAAAAACTCCAGCCTTACAGGACCTGATCACCCCCAAATACTGTACCATCCCCAAAAACTCCTTCCTTACAGGACCTGATCACCCCCAAATACTGTACCATCCCAACAAAACTCCAGCCTTACAGGACCTGATCACCCCCAAATACTGTACCATCCCAACAAAACTGCAACCTTATAAGACCTCATCATCTTCTTTCGGCTGTTTCCATTAGGGGTCACCACAGTGGATCATCTGTTTCCATTTCTTCCTGTCCTCTGCATCATTCTCTTTCACACCAACTGCCTGCATGTCCTCTCTCACCATATCCATAAACCTTATCTTAGGCCTTCCTCTTTTCCTCTTACCTGGCAGCTCCATCCTCTGCATCCTTTTCCCAATATACCCAGCATACCTCCTCAGCACATGTCCAAACCAACGCAATCTCGCCTCTCTTGCTTTGTCTCCAAACTGTCCACCCTGAGCTGACCCTCTAATATACTGATTCCTAATCCTGTCCATCCTAGTCACACCCATTGCAAATATTAACATCTTTAACTCTGCCACATCCAGCTTAGACTCTTGCCTTTTCGTCAACACTACCGTATCCAACCCATATAACATAGTTGGTCTCACTACCCTCTTGTAGACCTTCCCTTTCACTCTTATTGGTACCTGTATATTATACTCTTCCACACTCACCATTACTCTGAACTGTTGATCCCAAGTACTTAAACTCATCCACCTTCACCAAATCTACTCCCTGCATCCTCACCATTCCTCTACGCTCCCTCTCATTTACACACATATATTCTGTTTTAGCCCTGCTGACCTTCATTCCTCTCCTCTCTAAAGCATATCTCCACCTCTCCAAGGTCTCCTCAACCTGGTCCCTACTCTCACTACATATCACAATGTCATCTGCAAATATCATAGTCCATGGGGCCTCCTGTCTAATCTCATCTGTCAACCTGTCCATCACCACTGCAAATAAGAAAGGGCTCAGAGTTGATCCTTGATGTAATTCCACCTCCACCTTAAACGGATCTGTTACTCCCACTGCAGTCCTCACCATTGTCACACTACCCTTGTACATATCCTGTACCACTCTAACATACTTCTCTGCCACTCCCGACTTCCTCATACAATACCACAACTCCTCTCTAGGCACCCTATCATATGCTTTCTCTAAGTCCACAAAGACACAATGCAACTCATTCTGACCTTCTCTGTATTTCACCAACAACACTCTCAGAGCAAATATTGCATCTGTAGTGATCTTTCCTGGCATGAAACCATACTGCTGATCACTAATCATCACCTCCCTTCTTAACCTAGCTTCCACTACTCTTGCCCATAACTTCAAGCTGTGACTGATCAATTTTATCCCTCTGTAGTTACTGCAGCTCTGCACATCACCCTTATTCTTAAAGATAGGTACCAAAACACTTTTTCTCCACTCCTCAGGCATCCTCTGACTTTCCAAAATGCCATTAAACAATCTGGGTAAAAATTCCACTGCCATTTCTCCTAAGCACCTCCATGCTTCCACTGGTATGTCATCTGGGCCAACAGCCTTTCCATTCTTCAACCTTATAAGACCTGATCACCCCCAAATACTGTAGCATTCCAAAAAAACTCCAGCCTTACAGGACATGATCACCGCCAAATACTGTACCATCCCAACAAAACTGCAGTCTTACAAGACCTAATCACCCCCAAATACTGTACCATCCAAAAAAATCCAGCCTTACAGGACCTGATCACCCCCAAATACTGTACCATCCCAATAAAACTCCAGCCTTACAGGACCTGATCACCCCCAAATACTGTACCATCCCAATAAAACTCCAGCCTTACAGGACCTGATCACCCCAAATACTGTACCATCCCACAAAACACCTGCCTTACAGGTCCTGATCACCCTCAAATACTGTACCAACCCAACAAAACTCCAGCATTACAAGATCTGATCACCCCCAAATGCTTTACCATCCCAAAAAACTCCTGCCTTACAGGGCCTGATCACCCCCAAATACTGTACCATCCCAACAAAACTCCAGACTTACAGGACCTGATCACCCCCAAATACTGTACCATCCCAATAAAACTCCAGCCTTACAAGACCTGATCACCCCCAAATACTGTAACATCCCAACAAAACTCCAGACTTACAGGACCTGATCACCCCCAAATACTGTACCATCCCAACAAAACTCCAGCCTTACAAGACCTGATCACCCCCAAATACCGTACCATCCCAACAAAACTCCAGCCTTACAGGACCTGATCAACCCCAAATACTGTACCATCCCAACAAAACTTCAGCCTTACAAGACCTGATCATCCCCAAATACTGTACTGTCCCAACAAAACTCCAGCCTTACAGGACCTCATCACCTTCTACTCCAATTGCTGAGAACTGAGATCCACTAACAAGGCTGTAATTGCAATCTCCAAAAGCCATTACAACTCTGGGGAATCCCTTTATTCTAGTACCATTTTCAAGATTTAGAACTCCCTACCACTTGAAATTAAGGTGCAAGCTAAAAAAAAAATTACCTTCAAAAATCAGCTTAAATCCTACCTAAACTCTAGACATGCAATTGCCTAACACCTGGCTGACCTCTCCAAATGTCTCTCCCTTATCCGCATGCCTCTCGTGTCTCCTTCTATTCTATATTACAATTCTCCCGTAGACTAAGCAGAAGAGTTCTGCCTTCTTATGTGCCTGACCCAAATGTAAGTATGTTTATATCTCCATGATATGTTTACTATTTTTCTCTACAAGTCCTGTTACCTCTACTATTCTATCTGTGTATCTCTACAATTGTTATATTTTATGGGTCTTATCATACTTTGTAAGCTATTATAATTGATAATTGTATGTTTAAATCATGATGTCTATGTTATCATCTTGCTGTTTTGGAGCTTTTCTCCCCAGGCCTCCACTGAAAATGGACAGCTATGTTCAGTCAGACCTTCCCAGTAAACAAATGTAAAATAAAATAAAATAAATAAAAATAAATAACCAGGGACAAACCTTCTGTAGTACCCTGCTGTCCCTAAGAATGTCCTCACCTGCTTTTTTTGGTAACACTTCCACTTTGCCAGGTTCTGTCCTGATCTTACCACTCCCCACTCTACGTCCCAGGTAGAAGACCTCTGCTATACCCACCTGACACTTACTGGGCTTAATGGTCAACCTTTCCCCCTGTAGTCTGCCCAGCACCACCCCCCCCGACATTCTGAAGGAATGGCTGTAAATGGCAATATCATCCAGGTAAGCAAGGGCAAAATCTACTGCTCCCGCTAGGATATGATCTACGAGCCTCGGGAAAGTCACTGGGACATTTTTCATCCCAAAGGGCATCTTTGTGAACTCATACAAGCCAAAAGGAGTCACAAAGGCTGACTTCCCTCTACTACTGGGAGTCAAGGGCACCTGTCAGTACCCCTTGGTAAGATCAATGGTTGTAAGATGCTTAGTCCCACCCAGCTGCTCTAGGGCCTCATCTGTCATAGGCATGGGGTAAGCATCTGACGATGACTATTTAATTTCCTGTAGTCCACACAGAACCTGGTGCTGCCATTCTTCTTTGGCACCAGCACCACTGGGGAGGCCAAGGGACTGTTGGCCTTCTAATTAACTCCTAGTTCCAACATTTCCTGTATCTCCTCCCTCAGAGTCTGTTTGACTCTCTCAGGCACCCTGTAAGGGGCCTGCCTAATAGGCCTTTGGGGTCTTGTATCCACATGGTGCTGCACCATAGGTTCATAGGTTGGTACTAGGCTATTGGCCCTAGGGCCTATACAAGCCTAGCCATAACAATTCCCTGGCTATTTCTTCCCACACTATTTACTTCCCTGGACCCCTGTCTAGTAGGGTGACTGACGTGATCCCCTGGGTGAATTTCCTATCTCCCATCCAATTATCAAGGTTCCTTTTAAAGAGGGCCAAAGAGGTGCTCTGCTTGACATGTATGGGCAGTCTATTCCAGAGTCTGGGGAGTTTCTGGGTCAGGACCCTATCCCTCCCAGCATGTTTTGTTCATTGTGATGACAAGGTTCAGATCCCTGGAGCGTGTCTCTGAGGGACTGGGATTTCTTTAAGTGTAGCATGTCCAACAGCTTTGAGTTTGACATGGCCTTGCATGTTAAGCAGAGATCGCCTCTGAGTAGACGATATGCGACAGAGTATAGGTGGAGTGTTTTTAGACGGTCAGCATAGGGCATCTGCTTTAGGCCTGTGATTCTTTTAGTGAGGTATTTCTGCGGCCTTTCCAGTTGTTGCAGATGTCTTGAGAGGTACATACCAAATGGGCCGTTGTATTCTATAATGGCTCTAATGAGGGATGACTACAGTGGGACAAAGACCTCCTTTTTTCCTGGATGAAAAGCCCTTAGTGATGAGGTGTGCCACATAGAAGGATTTCCTGACTGTTGTGGCGATGTGGTTATCGAAGGTGAGACCACTGTCCACCTGTGTCCCTAAGTCTCATCACACTGTCAGTGTTTAGTGTACTGCCACCTATGTGGTAATTCATGGGTACATGTTTTTTCCCATAGGGGATAACTATACATGTCTTGGCATTAAGCTTGAGCCCATGGCTCTGGCACCAAGCATCTGTTTCTATAAGGCCCTTTTGTAGAATATGCACATCATTTGGGGATTCAATAATGGCTCCCAATTTGCAGTCATCTGTGAACGTTGTTAGCCAGAGTCCCTTAGTGTTGTCCTTTACTTCAGAGAAGTAGATATCAAACAAGAGCGGTCCTAAGACTGAACCCTGAGGCACTCCACTTGTCACTTGTCTGGAGCTGGATTTGGAGTCAGCTACATTTACAGTGAGGGTTCTGTCAGTAAGCCAGTTAACAACCCATCACGTGACGTAGGGATTAATGCCCAGCTTAGTAAGTTTATCTATGATTCCAGAGTGAGGGATAGTGTCAAAGGCTTTGGTGAGGTCCAGATAGGCTGTGTGTGCCACCTTACCCTTGTCCATGGCTCTGGAGACTGATTCAAAGAAGTCAATCAGGTTCAGGAGGCAAGATCAGCCCTTCACTAACCTAAACTGCGTGGGGGTCCAGTGTTTGAAGGTTGCCAATGTCTTTGTTAATAAGTTCCATGATAATACGTTCCATTGCCTTGAAGATTGGGCTCGTCAGACTGATGGGGCAGTAGTTCCCGGGATCCAAGGTGGATCCCCCCCTTGTGGAGTGGAATAACTGTAGCTGTGCGCCATTCAGTGGGCACGAAGCTTGAGGTGAGGCTATGATTAAACATGACACTTAGGTGAGGTGCCAGTTAATTTTGTAGTTCATGTAGTACACAGTCTGGGATGTCATCTGGTCTCATGGATGCTGTATTCTTAGCTTTGGAGAGTGTGTTTTTTACCTGTGTGGCCATTATTACTGGAATTTGGCAGTCTTTCAGTATTGAGATGGGCCCTTTAGGGGGCGAGAGGGGGATGAAGTTTGCACTGAATCGATCTGCCAGGATATTGGCAATATCCTTGGGATCAGTATATTTAATGCCATTCTGTTGTAGCTCAGAGCAGATCTGTGCATTGCCATTTAGATTCTTGACATAGCTATAGAATGCCTTGTGGTTGTCCTTGGAATATTTGGCAGTTTTATTCTCGTAACTAGCTTTGGAAGATTTTATGAGGGATATCAGCTTCTTACTGAGGCTGGTAAGGGAGGTTTTTGCATCCTGGGAATTTCCTCTTTTCTGCAACAGTTTCTTCCTTTTGTTGTAAAGTTTGTTTATGGCAAGGGACCACCAGACTGGCTTCCTTTTTTTGGAGGAGAGCATCTTGATTCTATTGGGGATGCCATGATTCATGCATGAGTGGATGTGCTCGTACAGTGCCTTAGTGTAGGAAGCAGCAGTCAAACTTTCAGTTCCCGTCTGTATGGGTGTCATGAAGTTTGTAACTTCTGACTTGAGTAGCATGAAGTTGGCTTTGGAGAAGTTTTTTTATGGAGGTTTCCTTACTGAGGGGTAGGGGTAGGATGTGGATGTCAAGGGTGATTAGCTTATGGTCAGACCTGACCAACGAGGGGGTGACCATAGGTGTAGAGCATTGATTTCCCATGTTGGTAATGACCAGGTCTAGGATATTGGAGCCCCTGGTGGGACTAAGGATTGGTTGATCCAGGGCATTGGAATTTGTGAATTCCAAGAACCGTTGGGCAAAGGTGTTGGTACCAGAGTAGTTTTTCCAGTTAATGGCAGGATAGTTTAAATCACCCAGTATTAGGGTGTTTGGTTGTATCTTAATATTTTCCAGTATGTTTAGAAAGGTGTAGTGAGAATCTTGGGGCATGGTAGGGGATCTGAAGCAAGGTACAGTTTGGATTGCAGTCTTATCTAGTGATAGTTGCACCTGGAGAATTTCAGACGCATTGTGTTGGGCAACTAGCCTGGTGTCGTAAATATCCTTGGTGAATATGGACACTCCTCCAACTTTAGTGTTTCGGTCCTGGTTTGGTGGCCGAAAACTGTGGTAAAAGTTGTAGCCTGGTATTGCAGGGGTGCTGTCTGGAGCCTTGAATCAGGTCTCAGTTACTGCACAGATATCGATGTTCTCCATTTTTAGGAGTGTCTCGAGAGAGAGTGCATTTTGAGGTTTAGACTTCTAGCATTGAGTAGCATTACCTTCAGATTTTGCATGCTTGTACCTGTTACGGTGGTGGTTTTGTCCTTTGAAATTTGCCTAAAAAAGGCACTATAGGGGTGGCAAGAGCCTTAGCTGGTAACCTGAATCCCAGGGGTGACAGGTGGAGACCATCTCTGGCAAAGCGTTGTGGTCTGTCTATCATGTCGTCCCAGGCAGACAGATACTGGATCCCCTTTGAATGACTCCAGATGCTTAGCCAATTGTTGAAGTCAGTCATTTTGTCCTTATACTGTGGTATCATTCTGGGTGAAGGCAGGATGCTACTCAGGGCTAGGCTCATACCTGCCTGGGCCACATGATCCGAGAGCTCTTCCATGTCTCAGTGAACATGCCCCCAAACCCCTGTAACACTGCTCTATTTTCTCAAACCTGGGTAGGAGATAGCTGCTGACACACTGCTACCTCTTCCACAGAGGTGTCAGTCTCAGCCTCACTGAGGAGATCAGTCACCAGATCCCCCTTAGACTCTTCCTGACATCCACTGCGAATATTCAGCATGAAGGCCTCCCTGTAATGGTAAGGTTTCATCAGGTTAACATGGCACAATTTGTGCCCCTGCCTCCTGCCTAGCAGTTCTGCCTTGTAGTTAGTAGCACTGACCTTCCTTACCACTTTAAAGAGTCCCTCACAAGCTGCCTGCAGCTTGTTGTGTCTGACAGGAATGAATACCATAACCTGCTGCCCCCAGCATACTTTCTAGCCCAAGCATTCCTGTCATACCACACCTTTTTCTGTTGTTGGGCTTCTGCCAGGTTCTCCTGGCCAAGCCCATGAGTTCCCTGAGCCATATCCTCATGCCTCTCAACTCTTAGAGCAAAACATCTGGACAAAGACATGAATAATGGGGGAATAAATAGGGACATTTTTCTAAATATTGCTCTTACAAACAAAGAAAGTTGATTGTAAAACATGTTTTGCTCTAGCATGCGGTTTCTGAAGGGTTTGCAGTCTAAAACTCATATGCCTCTTATTATTTCCTGACTTCCATTCTCAATACTTTGCCAATGATTTGCCAGAAAACAAAAATTTTATGAGGAACAGACCAAAAAATATGAGGCAAATATCTGGACATTCTGCGAAAATCTGTACAGTTGTCAGTTATGTTTGTCCTGACATTTAGGACATATGCCACAACAAACTCGTTGTGGGACTCACACTCACCCTCCCACTCCTCAAAAATCAAGTCTAGAGCTCCTTTCACCATATGCTCATACATCAACTCAAAGGGTGAAAAACCTGTGAATTTCTGGGGCACCTCTCTCTAAGCAAACAACACGAGGCAAATATTTATCCCACTCCCTCTTAAACTGCTCTGCAAATGCCCGTAGCATGGTCTTTAGTGTCGAGTTCAACCTGTCCACCAGACCATTAGTCTGGGGATGGTTGGGCGTGGTCTTTAGGTGCTTCACCCCACAGTGCTTCCACAGACAAGCCAGCAGGTCTGACATGAAATTGGCACCTCTGTCAGTCAGTATTTCTTTTGGGAAATCTACCCTGCCAAAAATTTCTAACAGAGCATTTGCCACCTTTTCTGCCTCAACGGAGGACAGAGCCACCACCTCAGGGTATCTTGTAACATAGTCTACTACCACTAGGATATAATTCTTCCCTGTGGAACTTGGGGGCTCAGAGTTCCCACAATACCTATAGCTACCCTCTGAAACAGCTCGTCAATAACAGGCAAAGAGATCAAAGGAGATTTGACCCTGTGTTCGGCCTTGCTACTTTTTGGCACTGCTTACCAGTCCTGCAGTACCCTGTTACATCTCTGGAAATCCCAGGCCAATAAAAGTTCTCCATAATACGTCTCTTTGTATGCTTTATGCCCAAATGATCTACAAAGGGAATATCATGTACTATGGCTAGAAGTGCCAGATGGTAGGCTGTGGGCACTACCAACTGCTGTATTCTCTCACCCTCTAGCCCTCCCTCAGGGGTCTACTCTCTAAACAATAACCCTTTGTCTCAGTATACAGATTCCCCCTTTCCTTGAGAATCAGGTGCCTCACTAGCGATCTCCCTCAAGCCTTGTAATGTAGGATCTGAGAGGTGAGCCTGTCTCAACTCTCTCTTTGTAACCCTTCCCAATTCCCATTCCACAGGAAGTCTGGCATCCTCTGACAGAGGTGCCTCACTGCCACCGTGGGTACTACTACTCACCTCTGCCCTTGCAGTCACTCTGACCAAGACAACATTAATACCCACAAGCAGCTGTGGCTCACCTTCAGTTTCACTGCTACAGGATAGCTCCCGCCCTGAAGTAGCCACTTCACCAGTCCTAGCTTCAAATGTGCAGTCTGTCTGGGTCCCCCCCAGACTACCAGATGTATATGCTTGTCTCCGAGCCTGACTGTGTGTAACTGCATGCACACAAGGTACTGCATTATCAAAATCATTCCCTGTCAGGACTTCTGCAGGGATATCCTCAAACCCACCTACTTGCTTGCTTCCTTTACCACCCTCCCAGTCAAGGTGAACCCTAGCTAAAGGTGTTTGAAATGGGGTCTCTCCTAAAGCTCTGAGTGAAATAGACTGCCCAAGCAAGTAGTGCTCCTCTTTAATCATTGCAGGCTTTACAATGGTTAGGTCAGAGTCTGTGTCTCTGTTAGCAGTGGACTGTTTTCCATCTACTAAGATAGGATATAACCTGTTGTGATAGTTTGGTACCCTTGTTGTCTCCAGACAACTTACTGCAGGCATTCTGTAATTCCTACTTACTGGCTTCCCCACCTTTTGTTCCCCACTTTGCCTCTGTGGACAACTGTATGCTACATGGCCCCACTGTTTGCATTTAAAACATTTAGCCATTGGTCCTGAAGTAGCAGCTTCCCCTGCTACTGGTGGACCCTGTTGGGGTGGATTAGGCTGCCCACCATGGGTTCCCTTAGAGGTATGTGCAGCACTCAGTATCCCTTTCCTGTACAGTGATGCCCTACTTGCTAGGTATAGGTCTCCCTTTTTCCCCAACACATCTGTGGTATTACATTCCCTATCTAATAACCAGGTTTTCATGTCCTCAGGCAAAGTGCTAAAGGCTTGTTCCCTCACCAAAAGGTCTGCCAGCCCTTCAAAAGTGGTGACCTGACATCCACTCACCCACCTATGAAAATAAGTGCTTAGGTCAGCAACATATTCGCACACACTTTCATCTGCCTTGTGCCTATGTTCATGAAAGGGTTTCTATAAGCTTCAGGTGTTAACTTAAAACACTCTAATAAACAATTTTTAACAGTCTTACAATGTAAGCAATCAGTATTAGGCAATTTAGAAATAGCAGTTACAGCTTTACCATGGAGTAAGGGGGTCAGGAACCGTGCACAGAGCCCTTGGTCAGCATTATACTGTTTACAAACCCTTTCAAATATATGAATAAAACTATCACAATTATCACCCTCTGTAAATTATGGAGAAATTTACTGACCTTTCTTGCTCCTGGGGTCCTCTTATTCCCTTCCCCATTGTCTTCTTGACCTGACGAAGAGTCAGCATCTCCTTTTTGTGTTGCCTCTGCCTCTCATTTTCTTCAGCTTGCAGACGTCTCAGTCTCTCTGCTGATTCTATTTCCAAATGTTTGACCTCCAGTTCAAGTCTCTTTAACTCCAGACTGATTTTTAAGTCCTTTGTGGAAAGGTTGAACTGTCCATTTTCTGAGAGCTGTACATCCCAAGGCCAGTCTGGTTGTCCTCCTGGTTGCTGGCCTGTGATGCAGCTGTGACTAAGGCTGCAATCATTTCTGCTTTAGTCAGGTTGGCATGCACCAGTCCTTTGGCTTGGCACATCTCAGGCAACTGGCTCCTTGTCAGCTTGCCATACTCCTCTGCTGACATCCTTGCTGCTCTTCCTGACTAACTAAGCTAACAAAAAAAGAAAGAAATAAAACTATTGTGATATGAAACTCCGATTGTTCACTGTGTGGCTGCTTGAGAGTACAAACACCTTCTTTAGTGACCACTGTTTACTGGCTACAGTAGTTCGGTATCCACACCTCTGAATTCCAATATGTGATATCGTGATCCCAGTACGGCCACCAATAAATGTGAAGCCCCACCACTGAACCAGTAGTCAAGGAGCCTCAATCCTCACCGCTGGCAACAGTGGGGGACATAACACTGTGAGGATAACAAGTATACACACAGTATTTCCAGATGCAGTTCTCTGCATCAAGTGCAGTTTCTCTTAAAAGCACACATAGAACACAGCCAGTCTGGGGCTGGTTTCTCCCTCTTTCTCCAGATCCCCAATAAGACTCCCCACTGGCACAGCTATAGAGTTGAGATCTCAGCTGAGTGGCCAGGACAAGACCTCTAGCACCCTGTCTGTCCAACCAGTGCTTCGTATCCCTGCCCAAGTAGCTGACGCACACACTCTTTGAGGTTTGATTTATACCCACAGACACATACACGCACGCACACACACGCACACACACACACACACACACACACACACACACACACACACACACACACACACACACACACAAGCACACACACCTGGGAAAGGCTATCACAGGTTTGCTAGCTATGCCCCCTTTTTCCCAGACTATAAGGTACTTATCACTGCCACCAGCCAGCTCCTTAGCAGCTACTTTAAGGCCCTTAACAAAAGGTGTCCAATCTTACTGTTTAATTCACTGTTAATACAAATGGTAGTTTGACCAAGAGCAAGGCTATTAGGAGTGGCCCACAGTATCACCAAATAAATATTAAAGTTCTCTCAGAACTTAAATATCTCTAGACAGATCAGCCACAATGAAATGTTTAAATATATTTAATAATAAATAATAAAAGAACAAGACAGTACTAAATATATATTTGTAGTGACATCAGAGTTCAAAATCACAGGAGATATTTAAAACAACATTGTAGGACAGTCTCAAATAAATGAAGAAAAATATCTAAACTAAGCTTTGCTATATTCCTGACTATATCTAAGAGAGTTACTATTCCCTAGAAGCTTGGAAATGAAGCAAGCAAGGAAGCACTCTGTCGAACCACCAAATCTCTTTATTTAGCACTTTTGTCGGCGTTCACCTCAAGACTTCATGAAGACTTCCTTGCTTGCTTCATTTCCTAGTTTACTGTTTGGAACTTTTATTCCCTAGAAACGTACTTGCAGAGCAAGGCAGATGTGGTGAATGGATCTCCTCAAATTGTAGTTGTCAGGTCAAAGACAGAATACAGAATGCTGTGTCTCTCTCAGAGAGTTCTCAGAGTAATATTTCAAATATTACTGCTGGGCTAGATTGACATAATTTCTTGTCATCTGACTTCTAGTCCCCAGGCCCAAAACAACCATTGATGGCAGCTGGTAACGTTTAGCATCTGCCTGTAAAATAGATAGACAAGGGTTTTCCTCAGATACTTTTCAAATGCTGTAAAATAGTTACAAGACAATACAGAAAGCTTCTTGGCACAGACATTGTGTCTGTAGCTGCCATAAAGTAATTTAATTTCAGCTATTTTTCTGAAGTTTTGCTGGACTGAATTTAACCTCTTTATTCGGATGGACAGCAAGAGGTTCTCCGGTTCGATTCTCGGCTGGGGTGCCTTCTGTGTGGAGTCTGCATGTCCTTCCTGCATTCGTGTGGGTTTTCTCCGGGTACTCCGGTTTCCTCCCACATTACAAAGATATGCGTATGGAGTATTTCTCCCCGGGCCACCGCTGAAAATTGGCTTTGTTCTGAGTCAGACTTTTCCTGTTAACAAATGTTAAATAAATAAATATTCCAGTTTCCACTGTTAAAATATATTTCTGTTCTATTCCAGTAGGGTACACTGTGGATACATATCAAGCACTTTGCAAAACCTTTTCAACACATACTTCTGTACCAGCTGTTTGATATTCAAATGGCATACAGTTCTAACATTTGTAACACAGGCATCTTATATGAATCATGTTGATATTCACAAATGACATAATTATTTACAACATTCCAGATAGCTGGGCTGGCAGTATCTCCCTTTGTCACACTTCTTCAGATAGCTGGGCTGGCAGTATCTCCTTTTGTCACACTTCTTCAGATAGCTGGGCTGGCAGTATCTCCCTTTGTCACACTTCTTCAGATAGATGGGCTGGCAGTATCTCCCTTTGTCACACTTCTTCAGATAGCTGGGCTGGCAGTATTTCCTTTTGTCACACTTCTTCAGATAGCTGGGCTGGCAGTATCTCCTTTTGTCACACTTCTTCAGATAGCTGGGCTGGCAGTATCTCCCTTTGTCACACTTCTTCAGATAGCTGGGCTGGCAGTATCTCCTTTTGTCACACTTCTTCAGATAGCTGGGCTGGCAGTATCTCCCTTTGTCACACTTCTTCAGATAGCTGGGCTGGCAGTATCTCCCTTTGTCACACTTCTTCAGATAGCTGGGCTGGCAGTATCTCCTTTTGTCACACTTCTTCAGATAGCTGGGCTGGCAGTATCTCCCTTTGTCACACTTCTTTAGATAGCTGGGCTGGCAGTATCTCCCTTTGTCACACTTCTTCAGATAGATGGGCTGGCAGTATCTCCCTTTGTCACACTTCTTCAGATAGCTGGGCTGGCAGTATTTCCTTTTGTCACACTTCTTCAGATAGCTGGGCCTTTGTCACACTTCTTCAGATAGCTGGGCTGGCAGTATCTCCCTTTGTCACACTTCTTCAGATAGCTGGGCTGGCAGTATCTCCCTTTGTCACACTTCTTCAGATAGCTGGGCTGGCAGTATCTCCTTTTGTCACACTTCTTCAGCTAGCTGGGCTGGCAGTATCTCCCTTTGTCACACAAGGCATCAGTAACTGCAGCTGAGGAAAGGCCAGCTTCACGCAAATGCCAGGCTTATATACAATCAGAAAAAGACAAGCTTTTTACTAGTTATGCCCTATGGTCAATCAAGTAAGGCCACAATGAGTTTTCCACCAGCAGTTCCCAGCTCACATAGGTGTTATTAGCCCTCTCCTGCCACAAGAGTGCAGACTTTGACCCTCTTAATGTAAAATGACTGATTTGGATCCCAAGTGTTAAGGAACCACAAACAGATGCCTGATACTAAGAATTACTAGATACAATGTAGTACAGTGCAGAACAGCTGCACTTACAGCAGTTTGAAAATACAACTTTAAACTTTAAAGAATGCAAAAACAAAAATAAATAAATAACACAGTAACAACCCCAACAGGCCTGCTCTTCCATCCATGCTACTAGCAAATATTCAGTCTCTGGATAAGAAGATGGATCACTTTAAGCTAGAACTCTCCACACAGAGGAAGGTGGGAAACTGTTGTTTGCTTGCATTCACTGAGACGTGGTTGAACACTAATATTAATGATAGCGCAGTCCACATGGAAGAGATGACATTATTTCGAGCTGACAACTGCCAGGCACTCAATGATAAAGCCAGAGGAGGAGGTGTCTGTATTTATGTAAACAGCAGGTGCAACAACTGCAAACTAGTTAAGACCCACTGCTCAGAGAACATTGAGTTTATGTTGCTAAAATGCAGACCCTTCTACCTGCCAAGGAAGTTTAGTGTGTGAGCATTACAGCTGTGTACATCCCTCTAAATGCCAATACCAAAGAGGCATTGGCTACACTTTACCAGTTCAAAAGTGATACCCAGAACAAGAATCCAGACTTTGCTTACATATTAACAGGTGACTTCAACAAAGCCAGCCTGAAATGGGTACTACCCAGATTCTACCAGCATGTGGAATTTGCAATGATGGAGATTCATAGATTAGTACTAGGCTAATTGTCCTTGGGGGCCATTTTAAGCCTAGCGAATTACCCCATGTGAGAGTCAAACCCTGCCCCTTGTGTTTCTAAGGTAAGCACCTTAACCATTACGCCAACCTCCCACCTCTGGACACTGGACATGGTCTTCACCAACATTAAGCAAGCTTGCAAGGTAATGCCCCATCCACACCTGGGTAGTCCAGATCACCTGGCCGTTATGCTAGTCCCTGCATACAAACCACTCCTAAACAGAATCAAGCCATCTAAGAAACTAACAAAGGTTTGGCCAGAGGGTGCCATCTCAGCACTACAGGACAGCTTTGAAACCACTAACTGGAATGTGTTCAAGGAGGCAGCTACAGTCATCCCTCAACACCTGTTTGAGAAGCTTGTCCAGCTGGCCCTCAACACCTGCTTATGCAACTGGATTCTGGATGTTCTCATTGATAGACTCCAAAAAGTATGTGTGGACAACACCACCTCAAGGAGCTTAACACTAAGCATGGAAGGCTATCAGGGATGTGTCCCGAGCCCCCTGCTGTTTACCTTACTAACTCATGATTGCATCACCAGACATAATTCAAGCAAGGTCATCAAGTTCACAGATGACACCACTGTAGTGGGTCTTGTCAGGAGTGGGATGAAACCATCCACAGAGGTGAGGTGAGCCACCTCATTAAATGGTGCAATATTAATAACCTGGCCCTAAATGTGAATAAAACCAACGAGTTAGTAATGGACTTCAGAAAGAATCAGGACTCACATCACCCATTCATAATTAAAGGGGAAACAGTGGAGAGAGTGAGTAGCACCAAATTCCTGGGTGTGTGTATTTCTGGGGACTTTGCATGACCAACAAGTACTAATCACATAAGCACATCAACACATGCTTGCACTTCTTGCAGAAGCTGAGGAAAGGTAGTCTCCCTTCCTCTATCCTCAAAACCTTTATAGGGGTACCATTGAAAGCACGTTGACTAGTCATCTCACAGTCTGGTTTGGGAACTGCAAAGCTTCGGACTGAAATGCCTACAGAAGGTGGCACAGATACCAGAGAATATCATTGGATCTCCACTTCCAGCTCTGCACGATGTATTGACAGAGCCAGAAAAATAATCAGAGAACACACTCCCCCTGCACATGGACTGTTTTATCTTCAGGAAGACAATACCATAGTATGCATTGTATGTCCTCCAGGTTTAGTAGCAGCTTCTTCCCACGTGCTATCAGGCTTTTAAACTCTACAACGTATCAATAGCTGGTGAGAGGAAAAATCAGTAGTACAGCTGTCTCCTTGTGCAATACCTACATCACGCTGCTTTAAAAGTGCAATCAGTAGTGACTGAACATTCTGTACAATATACTTGTGCTATTCACTATATTCTGTATGCTCTGTGCAATAATTGCTTTTCCACACATGCATTTGATGAAGGCTACTACCAATGTTATAGAGGTATCTCAGATCCTGTCAGTCTTGTTTAGTACATGTATATGTTACTGTACTATTATACATCCTTGTTAATGTTCTTCGTGTTTCACTGTTGCAGTCAACACACTTGGGTTATCCTGCCAGGGGTAGCCCTCAGTTGGCCCGAATACCAGAGGCTTAGTATTTCTGCGTCAGTTGTTGTCGCTCCAGGACTGACATCAGGTCGTCAGGGGTATAAAAACAGGCAGCTGATGCCATTACATCAGTCTTTCTTGCCGAGGATCCTGAAGCAGAAGCAGTTCGCACGAGTGCCAGTTGGCTGATACCTGAGTTTTCATTTCCAAAATTGAAGTTGAAGTCTTCTAAAGCTAAGTACCCCATTGGGGATCCTTTTTTCTTGATCTAACCGATGTCAGAAAAAGTTAACAATTGTCTTGCCTGTGGAAAGCAAATACCACACCGAGATTTCCATTCTTACTGCGTCACCTGTTTAGGCCCAGACCACGACATCCCTCACTGTTGGTTTTGTGCTTTGTTCAACACCAGAACTATACGTTATTGTACCCTTATCATAACTAAATTCTTTCACTCTCGATCTCCGTATTCTGAAATGGCTTCGGTAAGCCATCTGACTACTGATCTTCCAAAAAAACATAAGGATAAAGACAGAAACAGACCACACAGGTCCAAAACTGCCGATGATGCTTTTGTTAAGCTAGTCACTCGTTCACTGATACTCAGTGAGGTGCTTTCGCAGCCCCTGATGCCCGATTCTGTGGATTCACAGGCCACTACCGAGACCTGTTCGGAGTCCGGCATGCTGCGAGACTCTTCTTTGACTATGGAACCTGTGGATGTCTCTATCTTGGATGGGTCCAGAGCCTGTGTGCAGGCACCAGCTTCTGAGAAAGTTCTTCGCACTACCGATATTTGACACAAACCAATGGCTTCTTTCATGTCTTCAATTCTTTCTAAAACTACTGAGTTTCTAAGGCCCAGAGTACGAACTATGCTGAAAAAAACTGATGACCCAAACTCAAGCGCCTGCTTCCTTGCCTCAGTCTCAGATGCTTAAAATGGCAGAAGACCTTATCATGGTCATTAGGGGAAGCCAGTCTACCTCTGCTAAAAGGAAAAGAGACTTGTCACCAGCAGCTTTATCTGACCAGGAGTCTGACAACACTGAGGTTGTTGATTATGAAGACATGCCCTTATCTGCTTATGAGGATTCAGATGCAGAGGAATCCAGTGGATTTTTCTTTTGGTGAAACCCTGCATACCTTGTGAGAGAATTTCCATTGAGAAAGCCAGGATTATCCTCAGTCCAAAAAGAGACTCAGGGAATTTTTAGATTTACCACAGCACAGACCCTTAGCTATTCCTCCTGTTCTGGATGTTGTGGATGATGTTTTTTATGGAATCCAATCTAACTCCTGATACTCTACCTCCTGCTCCCAGGAAATCTGACAAGTTCTACAGAGTCCCTGACTCACACAAATTACTGTTCAGAAATCCTACTACTGACCCAGAGGTTGGCTTAAGGAACAGACCTTGCCAGACCATGTCAAATCAAAATTATTGGATGCACCACTGAATAAAGACAGTCTGTATGGCACCAAAGCAAAAGAGGTTTTGAAAAAGATGGAAGAAAAAGCAAACTCTATGCAGACAGTTAAAGACTTTTTGCAAGTCCAGCCTCCAAGATTCAGTAGGCATTGCCCCTCAAAACATTGGTCCTTTCCAGCCCCCTCAAGGCTACCTCAGACTATACCTAGGGGAAGCAGACCCCCAGACAGCAGTCTGTGGGTGTGCAGAGATCTAAACAATGGAGTACCTCCAATTCTAAAACAGGGAGTGCTAAGCCACCCCCTTATAAAAAGAATTCACAATGACTTCTCAACTCCACCTGTCACCTCTACCCATCTGCTTATAGCCCCTAGGAGGAAAACTTGCCTCCCATGCAAAAAACTGGGCCTCCATCACCAACGATCGATGGGTCCTCAATATATTGTCCCAGGGGTACAAATTTCATTCCTACACACTGCCAACCCAAAAAGGGTTCCCAGATCTTCCTCCAAATCAGTGGGCAGAGGCACAAAACCAAGTTCGTTCCCTGCCCTCCATGAGGGCAATTCAGCCTGTTCCTGCAGAACAGATAGGCCAAGTATCCTATTCCAGACTTCCTGGTACCCAGAAAAGAGGGCACCTGGCGCCCAATCTTAGATCTATCCATTCTAAACACCTTCCTGGTGGTACCAAAATTCAAAATGCTCACCCTACAGCAGCTTCTCCCTATGCTGTCCAAAGATGCTTGGTTATCCACCCTAGACCTAAAAGGGGCCTATCTGCATATCCGAATCAGAGACTCTTGCAGGAAATATCTACATTTCAGGGCAGGTTCTATACATTATCCGTTCTCTGCACTTCCCCTTGGCTTATCCACTGGTCCCAGAGTTTTCACAAAATGCCTGGCTCCAGCCATTGCTTAATGCAGACAAAGCCATATTCAAATTTACCTCTACATGGACGACTGCTTGATTCAGGAAGACAGTCAGGAAAAGCTGTTGCAGCACCTGACATTTGTAATGGATCTACTGACCTCACTGGGGTACACTATCAATGAAAAGAAATCCAAACTAGTCCCCAGCCAAAAAAATGTATTCTTGGGAGCAAGCCTGGACACAGCATCCCAGATGGCATTCCTTACTACAGAAAAACAAGCCTACCTGACAGGCTACTTCTCTCAACTAGCCACCAGAACCCAGTTATCTTCAAGTAAAATCCTGCAAGCTCTAGGGTTCATGGCCTCCTACATTCAACTAATTCCATATGCCAGACTGCAAATGAGGAAACTTCAGTGGTACTTAAAAAGCCTTTGGTGTCAACATTCTCAGGACCTGGAAACTATTATACCTATAATACCTTGTCTAAGGAAAGATTTTCTTTGGTGGGCAGCAGCATGCAACCACAACAAGAGACTTCCCTTCCCACAGCCCCATGCTGCCCAGACCCTAACCACAGATGCATCAGACTATGCCTGGGGTGCACACCTGGACGGCAGGTGCATTCAGGGCCACTGGAGCCCAAATCAAATTCATCTGCACATCAACCAAAAAGAGATGCTAGCTATTCAGCATGCTCTGACAGCTTGCAGATCCCTACTCTCTCTGACCGGGGCCTCTACTAATCAAAACCGACAACACCACAGTGATGTGGTAAATCAAGCAAGCAGGGAGAACTCACTCTTACCCACTCTGCAGGCTATCCATGACCACTTGGAACATGGCCTCAGCCATGCATATTCACCGGCTAGCTCAATTCCTGCCAGATAACCAAAACTCTCTGGCAGACAACTTAAGCAGAAATCGCCTAGACCCACATGAGTGACAATTAAATCACAACACCTTCAGCCTTGTGACCCTGAAATGGGGTACCCTGAAGGTGGACCTATTTGCCTCCCCCTACAACCACCAACTCAGCAAATTCTGCATCCTTCCAATGGGTAAACCTCTCGATCTATGCATTTCCCCCTCTACCTCTTCTTACAAGAGTGTTACTCAAAATAAGAGAGGAAAGACCAAGGGCAATGCTGATTGCCCCAGACTGGCCACACCAACATTGGTACCCACTACTGCACAATCTGTCACCGTTGTCTCCATGGCACTTCCCTCAGATTCCAACTCTCCTGACTCAGCAGGAGGGAGAGTTCTTGCATCCACAATTGCAGACCCTGAACCTGGCAGCCTGGCTTATTCCTTGACTTCTGCTCCAGTGGCCAGCGTAAGGAAGCAGGTGCTGAATGTCATACGTGAAGCCAGATGACCCAGTACAAGGAAATCCTATGCTGACAAGTGGAAACGGTATTGTTCCTGGATCCAGACTAAAGGATCTGACCCAGCACAGCCCTCCTTACCTCTCATCCTGGATTACCTAGCAGATCTACTCCACAGGGGCCTATCCTTCTCTTCCATTAAAATCCATGCCTCTGCCATCTCTGCTCATTACAGCACTGAGCCATCTCTCTTTTCACACCCTCTCATCAAGCAGTTCCTGAGAGGGGCTAACAACTTAAGGCCACCAAGAAGAGCCCCTACTCCTGCTTGGGATCTTAATTTTGTGTTGGAAGAGCTCATGCTACCCCCTTTAAGCCTGCAGCTTCAGCAGAGTTAAAATTCCTTTCTCGGAAAACAGTCTTGCCTTTGGCCATCACTTCAACTAGAAGAGTGTCTGAGCTACAAGCACTTATGGCTATGGAACCCTTCATCATTTTTCATGCTGACAGGGTCTCCCTCAGTATAACCCAGCTTTCATGCCTAAAGTGGTGTCCAGTGTGGCTCTCAACCAATATATTCATTTGCCCACCTTTTTTCCTAAACCTCAAAATAAGGGGGAACGGATCCTGCACTCTTGAGATGTGCAGAGACAGCTCAGATTCTACTTGGATAGGACTAAGCCCCTTAGGAAATCTGACCAGTTACTAGTCAGGTTTGCACCAGGGGCAGAGGGCAAGGCCATATCAAAACAAACCATCTCCAAATGTATAGCATACAGTATCCATTTCTATTACAAACACCATGGAAAACCACCCCCACAGAGGGTAAGAACACATTCAACTAGGGCAACTTCAACCTCTGCAGCCTTTCTCAGAGGGGTCCCTACCAGGGACATCCTGGAAGCTGCAATATGTCGTTCTGTTCATACCTTCAACAAGCATTACCACCTGCTTATCTTTTCCAAGTCCAGGGCAGGCTTTGCAACCGCAGTCCTGCAGGGTATACTAGCCAGCCCCAACTCTTCTTGACTACCTCCACCCATTCTTCAGCTTTTGGAATCAATCCAAGTGTGATGACTGTAACAGTGAAACACGAAGAACATAGTACAATTGTGTACACTTACCATAAATGTAGATGTTTGAGTGTATTCACTGTTGCAGTCCTGGTTTCCCACCCTCCATCCCCCTTGTCTCTCTCTCGCTCTCTCTCTTCCTCACTCTTTACAGGGTTAATGGTATTTACCTTCTACTGGTGGTGTTGTTCCACCATAACTTAGTCCCCTAATTAGGGGCTCCTGACATTCGGGGCAAGAAAAACTGATGTAATGGCATCAGCTGCCTGTTTTTATACCACTAACTACCTGACATCAGTCCTGGAGCGAGAGTAACCGACGCAGAAATACTAAGCCTCTGGTATTCGGGCAGACTGAGGGCTACCTCTGGCAGGATAACCCAAGTGTGATGACTGCAACAGTGAATACACTCGAACATCTACATTTATGGTAAGTGTACACAACTGTACTTTCTCTGTAGATGTTCTTCGTTACTGGTTACAGTAAGTACAGAAGTACTAGTAAAAACATAGTAAAAACATTGCATTCAAAAGTTACTATTTCAGAGGCAGGAATTACAAATCATGTACCGCCGCACTAAGTACAGATATTCAAGTAACAGTATTGCATTTAAGATACAAGTTCTGAGATAAGGTAAGCTTGTAAATTTTTGAGTAGTTATTTACAAGTGGAATGGTTCCTACTAAACTAATGTATTAGAATAGGAGATTAAGGTGCCAGAGATGTCAGAGGTGAAGAGAGGTGAGGAGATTATGTGGTGTGGGAGCAGGAGCATTCCCACTGGGATATGAGGTGTGAGTGAAGTGATTTTTTAAAACAAGAGAGGTTTGCGGAGGTACGGATGGATGATGGTAGTGAGTTCCATTGACATGCAAGGGCAAAAGATAAGAGATTTTTGCCTGGGAGACTGGTAGGTTTATACAGTTCTATTAGGTTTTGATTGTTAGATCTTAAGATTCTTTCAGGGAGGTGCATTTTAAAGGTGAAGGATAGATTTTCATTCTTCCTGCGTCACCTGTTTAGGCCCAGACCACGACGATGTCCCTCGCTGTCGGTCTTGTGCCTTGTTTAATGCCCGGACCATTTGTCGTCGGGCTATCTTTGTTGCTAAATTTTTTCGCTCTCGATCAACGTATTCCAAAATGGCATCGCTAAGCCATCCAACTACCCATATTCTGAAAAAAACATAAAGATAAAGACAGAGACAGACCGCATAGGTCTAATACTGCCGACGATGCTTCCGTTAAGATAGTCGCCAGTCAGCTGGTACTCAGCAAGGCTCCTTTGCAGCCCCTGATGCCCACTTCTCTGGATTCACAGGCCTCTGCTGAGACCTATTTGGAGTCTGGTATGCAGCGAGATCCTTCTTCGACTATGGAACCAGTGGATGTCTCTACCTTAGATGAGTCTGGAGCCGCTGTGCAGGCACCGGCTTCTGAGGGAGTTTTTCATCCTACTGATATTAGAATCAAACCGATGACTTAATTTTTAACTAAAACTACTGAGTTTCTTAGGCCCAGAGTATGCACTACGCCTAGAAAACTGACGACCAAAGCGCGTGCTCAGGCACCTATGTCTCAAAAACAAATGCTTAGAATGGCTAAAGTCCTTATTACACTGATTAGGGGAAGCCAGCCTACCCCTGCTAAGAGACCATGACTCTGTTCTTTTTGATTATGAAGACATGCCCTTATCCACCTATGAGGATTCAGATGTAGAGGAATCAATTCCCGCTGCCTCCCCTCCAGCGGATTTTTCTTTTAGTGAAACCTTGCATACCTTAAGGGAGCATTTCCTTTGGGAATGCCAAGACTATCCTCAGTCCAAAAAGAGACTCAGAGAATTTTTAGAATTGCCTCAGCCCAGGCCCTTAGCTATACCCCCTGTCCTGGAAGTTGTGGATGATGTTTTCATGGAATCCAGTCTTACTCCAGACACTTTATCTCTGGCCCCTAGGAAACCAGACAGGTACTACAGAGTACCTGATTCTCACAAGTTTCTTTTCAAGAATCCTACTGCTGATCCAGAGATCATTTCCCAGGAACCTAAAGGTATTAAGGGTACTACAGCCAAAAATCCTACCCCTTTGGACAGGGATTCCAGAAATTTGGACAGATGTGGTAAGAAGTTCTATACCTCTGCAACTCTTGCTATCAGGGCATTGAATTGCCATTTTCACATGCTGAAATACCAGCACCAAAGTGTTCCATCAAAATTAAATCTAAACCCACCCCATGGCTTACAAAGAAAATGAGGCAGAAAAATACAACAGAGAAATAAAGTTTGGGCACTATGGAGAACAAATAAAACCCCCGTAGACCAACAACACATCAGGCAAAAAAGAAATGAGACTAAGAAAGCTATACTCGAAGATAAAAAAACTGTTACTTCCACCTCCAACAGACCAACCAAAATAATCCACAAAAGTTCTGGGCTAGCATAAACAGATTACTTCAACCAGACCAATCCGCAACACCACCCACTATAGGATCAAATTCCGACAATCCAAAGCAAACTGCTAATGCTTTTAATACCTTCTTCACTGAGACCATCCAAACACTTGCTAATCAGCTAACAGCCGATAGCTCTGCCCTTCCAACCCCAGAGGTGGATCTCTTTGCCTCCCCCGACAACTGCCAGTTAAGCAAATTCTGCACCAGGAACCCTCAGAGCAGGGCCTGGAAGGTGGATGCACTATCATTTCAATGAGAAAACCTCTCAATCTATGCCTTCCCCCCTCTGCCCCTTCTCTCAAGAGGTTTACTTAAGATAAGACAAGAAAGCCCAAGGACAATTCTGATTGCCCCGGACTGACCACGCCAGCACTGGTACCCACTCCTGCGCAGCCTGACAATGGTGCCACCCTGGAACCTACACCAGACCCCAACCCTGCTTTCCCAGCAGGAGGGACAGATTTTGCATCCATAATTGCAAACCCTAAATCTTGCAGCCTGGCTTATTCTTTAGATACTACATCAGCAACCCTAAGCAAACAGGTGCTGGATGTCATCCTTGAAGCCAGAAGGCCGAGTACTAGGGAATCCTATGCTGAAAAATGGAAAAGGTATTGTTCTTGGATTCAGTCTAAAGGAAAGACACAGCACTGCCCTCCTTACCTCTAATCCTGGATTACCTAGCAGATCTCCACAGAGGCCTATCCTTCTCTTCAATTAAGATCCATGCCTCTGCCATCTCAACTCATTACAATACTGAGCCACCCCTTTTCTCTCACCCCCTCATCAAACATTTCCTTAGAGGGGGCAAACAGCCTAAGGCCACTATGAAGAGCACCCACCCCTGTGTGGGACCTTAAATTTGTACTGGAAATGCTCATGCTTCCCCCCTTTTGAACCTGCTGCTTCAGCAGAGTTAAAATTCCTCTCCTGGAAACCAGCCTTACTGCTAGCCATCACTTCAGCTAGATGAGTGTCTGAGTTAGAAGCACTGATGGCTGTGAAACCCTTCAGTATTTTCCATGCTGACAGGGTATCCCTCAGGACTAACCCTCCCTTTATGTCTAAAGTGGGGTCCAGTGTAGCTCTCATCCAATCCATCCATTTGCCTACATTCTTCCCTAATCCTCAGAATAAAGGGGAGAGGATCCTGCACTCCTAGGACGTGCACAGACAACTCAGGTTCTACCTTGACAGGACTAAGCCTTTCAGAAAATCTGATCAACTGCTAGTCAGTTTTGCAACAGGGGCAGAGGGCAAGGCCATTTCAAAACAAACCATTTCTAAATGGATAGCACACTGCATCCATTTCTTCTACAAGCACCACGGAAAACCAACCCCTCAGGGGGACAAAACACATTCCACTAGGGCTACATCTACCTCTACAGCATTTCTCAGGGGAGTCCCTACCAGGGACATACTGGAAGCTGCTACCTGGAGTTCTGTACACACTTTCACTAAGCATTACCACCTGCCTATCTTTTCCAAATCCAGGGCAGGATTTGCTACAGCAGTCTTGCAAGGCCTACCAGCCAGCCCTAATGCAAGTTTTACACTAACTATGCCACAAGGTCAATCAGGTAAGCACACAATAACTTTCAAGAAGTGCAAAAAACAGTAAATAGTGCAGTATAATAAAAATAAGCAATGTTTCAAGACGTCTTCATCTGTACAGGGCACTGCCATGGTGAGCAACTCTGTGGCAATGTGTCAAATTTATACCAGCTCTGGAAATACAGAAAACTGGCTGTTGAGACCTCTGGACAACAAAACAACTACACTTAGAGCTGTTTTGTGTGCTTGCCATCTGAAATATACCAGGCAAACTACTGCCACGAGATGAATAATCCCATCCTTGTAATGTAAAGGCACAGTAAAAGAGCGGTACAATGCTTGGCTGGACTGATACTTAAGGTGGACTATGATGGCAGGAATTTATTTGTTAGATCGCAAAATAA
>NC_056729.1:1759558727-1759698727 GCF_019279795.1 Protopterus annectens
TTTTACTATCTAATTATATGAGTGGCCTTGCTTTGGTCGACAGTTGGAAGTACAGAATTGTTTGGCTGAATGTCTGAGTTGTCAAATATCCATTTGCAGACATTTGTTGTGTCCAACCAGTTAAGTACAATCTGTACTAGACGTGTATGTGTGTGTTTCAAAAAATGTGTGTGTGTGTGTGTGTATGTGTGTGTGTAGATGTGTTCTGTGATTTCCTGAGCTGTCTTATGTAGTGGAAGTGTTATAAGAAGGGATTTCTTGAGTTAAGATGTACGGTAAGGTTAAGAGGAGGGTTAGTGTTAGCCATTCCTCCCACCCACTTTAGTAATGCCTGCTAACCCTAACTCTAATTCTCTCCCTAACCCTAGCATGCATCTTAACATAAAAAGCCTCTCCTATACCACTATACCACTATCACTATTCAGATAAATTTGATCTGAATACAGACAGGTTTTGACTACTTCTTTGGAAAAGGAAATTTATTTATTTTATCAATGTACTGAGTGTTAATTTCTTTTATGTTTGCTATAATGAATGTTTTAGTGGATGTTTTATATGTCAACCAATATCATATATATATATATATATATATATATATATATATATATATATATATATATATATATATATATATATATATATATATATATATGCAAACAAACCAAAGAGTGGAAAGATCATACTGTCAAATCATTCAGTTAAAACTGCAAGGAAAAAAACCCAGCCAAGCCAGAGTTTTAACTGTATATATTACCTTAAAACTTCTGTAATGAGGGCCCATGGGATATATGCAAGTGATTCTTTTAGGACATAGCAGCATTTCAGCTACATGGCTTCTGAGTAGCCATGACTTTTTTATTTTTTTCTTTGTAAGACTTTATGGATACATTCATGCCAATAAAGCCAAACCCACTAGCTGTATACATACATGTTTCAGACTTTTTTTAACATTGTCAAAAAAATGTATATGCATATGTATGTGTGTGTGTGCTTATAGGCATATGTGTGCATCTGTGTGTACATACATAGAGAAAAATAGATACACGTCTGTGTGTTTGTGTGTGTGTCTGTGTGTGTGTGTGTGTGTGTGTGTGTGTGTGTGTGTGTGTGTGTGTGTGTGTGTGTGTCTATGTACACACACACACACATATATATATATATATATATATATATATATAGAGAGAGAGAGAGAGAGAGAGAGGGATGTGTGTGTTCTGTTGTTTCTGTGGCAGCAATAAAAAATGTTTGCTACTTTAAATCATGTTCAGAATTTACTAAATATAAATATCCATTTTTTTTTCCTTTTTGGTAGGCGTTGATGATGTGTTTGTGTTCATTAATACGTTTCAACAAGCAGAACATTTAAAAGATGTCCGGGAACGAATGATCCACACAATCCAGACAGCTGGGAAAGCAACATTTTTCACATCCTTCACCACAGCAGCTGCGTATGCAGCAAATGTGTTTTCACAGGTTTGTATTACTGAAACTGTAATGTGTCTCCACGGTCAGGGTTTTCCTTTAACTTTGGATTAAGTCATATATGTGTGCCGCATACAGTTATGATTGTACACACAGATACACATACTCACACACATATATACACATGCACTCACACACATAGGCATACTCACATATACATGCTTGCAGACACACATGCACACATACACACACACACACACACACACACACACACACACACACACACACACACACACACACATGTACCGACAGACAGAACGACGTACACCCATACACACACTGATACGACATCTAAAAAACTGAAAGTTCAATTTCAAAATAAGCCTTTTTAATATTGACAATGCAGAATGTTGTATTTAACAGGAGGCATTATGTTTACAAGTAGTAAGATGAGTTTGTACTAAAACTTATTTTAATGTCTGTAGCAGAAAAGTTAATTTATACCCAGCAAGCTTTTTTCCTATTATTTAGGCAGTTATTTCCTATTCATCACATGGTTTCACTGTGTAATACTCATCTGCTACTTGGAAAAACTCTGTTAAAATGAAATTTAGGAAAAAATGTGATATAAAAATTAGACGAGTAAAGAAATGTATTGACTGGGATACAGTAGGAATAGCTACAGTTGTGTTTAAAACAAGGCTAGGTAATTAACACTTTTTAGGTATAACCTGGTTTTATAAAGACAAAATGATTCTAATTTGTTATTATCTCATGTATTCCATTAATGTGCTTTATTTTTACTTTGTTTCCTCCTGGAAATTCTTCAATAAATGCAGTGCTACAAACTCTGACAGCATTTTATTGTAAACAGATATTTTCAGTTCAGAAAATGATTTTATTGTAAAGTACAAGTGATTTCCTGCTTTGCAGATCCCAGCTGTCCATGACTTTGGCCTCTTCATGTCACTCATCGTGTCATGCTGTTGGGTGGCGGTGGTCTTCATTATGCCGGCTGCACTTTGCATTTGGAGTTTTTACATCTGCCCTGTGGAAAATTCTTGCCAGGCAAGGTAAGGAGAATTCCTAACACGCATTATGGAAAGTAAAGTCACTATAAAAAATGTACAGTAGTAGATGTGCAAATTCAGTGTAGCCAATGTTTGATGAGTGTGTAGGAACTACCACCGCCAACAGAAGGCAATGTTGCTCTATGCATGTGCCATGAGTTTGAAATACCACCCTGCACCTAGCAGTCAACAAGCACCAACCAGCATGTTCAGATCCCTTGCCCTTCCCATTATGTGGTACTAGAACCAGTGACTCAGCATACTTATTGCAATCTCTGTAATAAACGAACTGTGGTTTTGTTCTTACCCGGTCTCCTACACCAGTCAAAGATCCTAGTCATTGAGTACAACTCCCCAGGGTTGAAATCCATGTTTATTGTTCTTTATATCAAGTCGTCGATGGTGTAATTTCTAACTGCATACTTAAAGAGATGCCTTTTTTCAATTGCTTGAGTGACCTTGTAGTTATTATGTATGCATTTAATGGTGCATAGCAGCAGACTCCCCTTCTGTGAAGAACGATTCTTTGAACTCTTTTTCTTCTGATTGCATTCCCAGCAAGTTGAAACCAGTGAGTTGAGAATGTGCTGACTGTAATGTTGTGGACTGTTAATGAAAGGATCCCCTACTGTTTGCAGGGATGACCTATATTCTTTGCACATGGTAACTGTTTGGATAAACGGGTCATTCCTTGTTGGGACCGCTGATCCAGACAGTCTTTCTGTGCTTTAACTGTAGATAAGCAGAGTCCTCTGTGCTGTAATAGCTGATAAAATCGTGGTAAACAGACAATATTCACTGTAACATCTGTAACCTCTAACAAAGGCAGATATATTTTACTGTAGCAGTTGATAAAAATACATATGTTTTTTAAAAATGCATAATTTAGCCTGTGCCCTGCATTCACCTTGTTGACCTCTTCCCCTACAAGGTACACAATCTGTCTGCTGAAACAGAACATTTGGTCAGGCCATCAGGTTACTTCCCCAACTCTTTTTGATAGGTGTCATGGGATCTTTTACATGCAGCTGAGTTACTACCATCTCAGACAGATGGAAGCACAGTGTAATGTCTTATTGAAAGTTGGACAAATTCAGGAGTGTAGCATCACCCCCCCCCACCCACATACAACACTACTGTATCAGCAGTCCAGTCACCTGAAGTGTATGCATGTATGCACAAATGTATGCATGTATATATATATATATATATATATATATATATATATATATATATATATTTATGTATGCACACGTGTTCATGTATGTATGTACAATGCATGTGTACATGTATGTATGTACGTATATATATGTACCTACATATGTATGCATATACATATGTACGTATGTATGTACATATGTATGTATGTCTGCATGTATGTAAGGATGTATGTACGCACGTATGTATGTATGTACATACATATGTATGCACCTAAATATGTATGCCTCTATGTATGCATGGACATATGTATGAATGTATGTATGTACATGTTTATGTAAGTATGTATGTATATATGTATGTATGCATGTACATATGTAAGTATGTATTTATGGGTATGTACGTACATATGTGTGCATGCATGCACATATGTATGCATGTATATATGTATGTCTATATGTATATACATATGTATTTATGTAAGTACATACATATGTATGCATGTACACATGTATTTATGTATGTATGTACATACGCATGTGTGCATGTACGTGTGTACGCATGTAAGTACATACCTATGTATGCATATGTAGGAATGTGCATATATATATATATATATATATATATATATATATATATATATATGTATGTATGTACGTGTGTACATATGTTTGTATGTATGTATGTAAGAATGTATGTATGGATGTATTATGTACATACACATGTAAGTACTGACATATGTATGCATGTTTATACATATGTCTGATGTATGTACATATTTACATATGCATGTATGCATGTACATATGTATGTATGTACATGTGTATGTATGTACCTGCATATGTATGCATGCATGCACATATGTAGGTATGCATGTACATATGTATGTATGCATGTGTGTATGTCTGCATGTACATATGTATGTATGTATGCATATACATATGTATTTATGTATCAATGTATGTACATATGCATGCATGTACATACATGCATATGTATGTACACACATACGTAAGCATGTAAGTATGTGTGGATGTATGTATTTATGAATGTACATATGCACATATGTATTTATGCATGTATATATGCATGCATGTATGTGCATATGTGCATATGTATTTATGTATGTACATATGTATGTATGTATGCATGTACGCACATATGTATATATGTATATACTGTATGTATGTATGTGCATATGTATTCATGTTTGTATGCATGTATGTATGTATGTATGCATATATATATATGTATATGGGTATGTACGTATATATATATAAATATATATATATATATATATATATATATATATATATATATATATATGCATGAATGGATGTAAACATGTGTATGCATGTATGTATGTAAGGATTTATTTATGTATGTATGTATGTATGTACATATATAGGTATATATGTATGCACATATGTACAGATGTTTGTATGTATGTATGTATGCACATATGTATACATGTATGTATGTACATATGCATTTATGTATGTGCGTATGTATGTATGTATGTTTGTATATATGTTTTTATGCATGCATGCATGTATGTACATATGTATATATGTCTGTATGCAGATATGTATGCATATATCTATATATGTATGTATGTACATGCTTATATATGTATGCATGTATGTATGTATGTATGTATGTATGTACATATGTATTTATGAATGTATTTATGCATTAAGTATGTGAGATGGCTAATCCGAATATTCTCTTCAACCAAGTTCCAGGTTAAAATGCCAGTTTTAAAAGAGTATAAATACTTTTTAAAAAAAATCTGTAATGTATTTCCAATCTATCCAGGCCTTCATTTATTAGTCTTGGTGATAGTGTTGGTAGTTTCAAAAGGATTAGGTTCAAACACCCTTCTCTATCACCAGCACAGTCTCTGTCTGTTGTGTAGTATCCCTTGACATTAACATTAACAGACATTAACAGTTCAGCTGAGAGATTTGTGTCCTAGGTCTGCACTGTATGTTGCTTTCAGTGTATTGGGCCTCACACAGTTGCCCAAGGGTCATTGTCACTAAGTGACTCACCCAAATAAGTCCCCTTATCAGTATTTGTACTCTACGGCTGTCCTGAATTGCTGACCTCCTCATTGTGTCATGGGCAGACGTTTCAGTTCACCTCTCATGGGACTTGATTTCTGCTGCTTCTTTCTGTGATCTCATCCTCTCAATCACTGTCCGGATTTCATGACAATAGGTGAGGTTGGATACATAATCTGACTAGTAAATTGAGACATGCATTGTATGATTTGGATGTTGTTTCAGGCTCCTTCAGCAATGTCACCACCATAACAACCAAACCAGTGGTCAGATTTCCAATGCCCTCTACCTTCAGCTACTAACTAGACCCGTAGATACTTAACTGAGGTAGCTGTGCCGGTACCTGCAGAGGGCAGTCCATTTTTTTTTCTAAGTGAGAACCATGACTTCTGATATATCATTGCTGATTTTCATCTTATTCACTTCACTCCATTTTGTAGTGGAGATTTCTGTAACTTAAAGCTAATCGGATAACATCATTTGCAGGCAACAAAGATGTCCCACTCATATTGCCAAAATACAGTCTCTGCAGACCTTTAACATTATGTACCTAATAGATATAACTGTTAGAGAGCAGTTGTTGCCCACAAGGTAATTGTCAAGTGATATATAATAGCAGGAATATTTATTTATTTATTTATTTTATTTTATTTTATTTATTTATTTTATTTTACATTTGTTGACCGGGCTAGTCTAGCTGGATACATGTCCATTTTCAGTAGAGGCCCGGGGAGAAAAGCTCCAAAGAATAGAGGTAGATTAACAAAAACATCAGAAGATCAAGTAATAAGTATTACATTCAAAGTCAAATGAACAAGTAATAGGGTTATACAAATAATTTAAAGAGGTAAACAGACTTAGGTAGTTGGACTAACATGGCTACAATGAGGACCCTTGTGGTTTGGATTGGGTAGAAATTAGGTAGTCCTAAATAAAAATAAATAAAAGTGTATAAATTAATACAAAGATTAAATAAAGTACAAAATACTTAGAGATGAAATGATGCATACAGTTGTTGCCAGTATGTAGTAAAAAGATGTGATAAAATAATGAAAATATGTAAAAGGAGTAGGCCGCAGTGGTGCAGCAGTAGCGTTGTCGCCTCACAGCAAGAGGTTCTACCGTTCGATTCTCGGCTGGAGCGCTTTTTGTGTGGAGTCTGTATGCCCTCCCCGTGGTCGAGTGGTGTTCGAAAGACATGCGTAAATGGGCGTTCCTTCGTTGAAGGTTTGGCATTGAGGTGGCGCCTTGGCACCATAAAAATCTACTGCCAGTCATTAGCAGACCGGAGTTCCGGTGTGGCAACCCCTAACTGGGAAATGCTGAAAGAAGAACATTTTACATGTAAAGGGAGATTTTCCTGTGACTGTACTGTAATAGTTTATGGTTTGAAATGTCCCTGTGGTAAGGTATATATAGGGGAAAGTAAAACAAGTTTCAAACAAAGGTTGAAGGAAAATGTTAGGGATGTTAAGAAGGGCAAAGAAGAAAGGCCTGTTGCATTACATTTTAAAGAATGTCTTACAAGCTACAATTCTGGGGCAAGTAAAACAAATGTATGACTTTGATATTAAAAGACAACTTTGGAAGTTAGAATATACTTTAATTCTGAAGTTTAACACTTTAATTCTGTATCGAATGAATCAAGAATGTCACTGGAAATGTTTTCTTTAATTAATTTAAGTCTGTGATTGGTTAACTGTTTGTAATCATGCTATTTAAAGATGGGATATGTGAAGTAGGGATATACTCTGTAAAGGATGAAGAGCCGAGGCGCTAGAGGAGTCTGTATTTTATGCTTTGTATTTGCTGCTAACCAGATTTTATTGGATCCAGTCTGTGCTTATTTTACCTGTTTCGTGGGTCTACAGTGTGGATCTACTACTGGACTGGACTATAATTTTAATAAAATGTAAAGGTAATCACCGGCTTCTTTCCTTGTGTGGCAGTGAGCTGTACTTTTTCCAGTTCGTGGTGAAGTAAACTAGAATCCTGTTATAAAGTACCAGATTTGCCTCCAACCAACCCTTAAAAATTCACCACTGCAATATTCTACACCAATTCAACTGGTTGGAACTTCCCAACCTATTAACTTATAACCATCTAGCATTAACTCATTTTACTGTGTTTCACCCTGATAACTGCCCATCTACCAGCAACCTAGTTCAGCCTCATTCTAGTAGCAGAAACTTAAGATGTTCATCATGTTACACTGCTGCAGTCATCACACTAGGGTTATCCTGCCATGAGGCGGTCCCACAGTCGGCCAGAGTTCCAAAGTCTTGGTCCAGCATCGGTTGCTGTCGCTTCTTCCCTGACGTCAGTGCGCCAAGGGTATATAAGATACAACCAACGCCATTTTCTTCAGTCTTTCTTGCCGCACGGTGCCTGAAGCAGAAGCAGTTCGCAAGTGCCGGTCGGCCGACTCCTGAGATTTTTTAAGTTGAATTTCAGATCCGAAGTCTTCAATAAAGCTAAGTACCCCCTTGGGGAAACTTTTTTCTTGCCTCAGACCGATGTCAGAAAAAGTTAATAATTGTATTTCTTGTGGGAAGCAAATACCTCATAAGGACTTCCACTCTTACTGTATTCCATGCCTACACCCTGATCACAACGTCACTAGTTGTCAGTTTTGTGCTAGATTTAACAAACGCACTATAAAATGATGTTTTGATTTTGCTTTGCACTACTTTGGCCGAAGGTTCAATTATACTATGCCGTCGGATCAACCGACTACCGCAATTCCGAAAAAACACAAAGACAAGGATAAAGACAGGCATCTGAGGTCCAAAACCGATGAAGAAACCTCTTCTAGGCCAGTCACCAGTTCACCAGTTCTCAGTGAGGCGCATTCACAGCCCCTGACACCCGCTAGCTCAGAGCTACAGGCTGCCTCCGACTCCCACATGGAGACAACTAGGCCTCTGGAAACTCAAGGTATTGGGCCTATGGAAACTAATCCCTCAGATGGGTCCGGAGCCGCTGAGCAGGCATCGGCTTCTGAGGGTGTTTTCAGACCTTCACAACTTACCATTAAATCAACAGCCAAGACAAAGGTACCATTAAAGACAAAGAAACAAGTATAGCATTCTCCTGGACAGTCCTCCATGCCTAAGAAACAGATGCTTAAAATGGCCAAAGACCTCATTACTCTAATCAGGGGTTCCCATCCCCCTCCTGAGAAAAGGCCTAGGCAGGGACTCCTCTGATCAGGTTTCCATTTCCTCTGATTCCTCTTCAGACCAGGGATACTCTTTACCCCCCTATGAGGACTCTGATGCTGAGGAATCTATCCCTTCAGCCTCTCCTCCTGAGGATTACTCTTTTGGGGAAGCTTTACATACCATGAGGGAACATTTCCATTGGGAAAGTCAGGAATACTCAGAATCCAAGAAAAGGCTCAGGGATTTCCTCTTATTGCCTCAGCACAGGCCCCTGGCTATTCTGCCTGTACTAGACATTGTGGATGATGTGTTCTCTGAATCCAGCTTATCTCCTGACTCTTTACCCCCTGCTCCAGCCAAGCCAGATAGGTATTATAGAGTCCCTGACTCTCACAAGTTTCTATACAAAAACCCTTCTGCTGATCCAGAAACTATTTCCCAGGGTCCAAAAGGGGTTAAGGCTTCCATTGCAAAAAATCCAGTACCCTCTGACAGATTCCAGAGCTTTGGATAGATGGGAGAAGAAAGTATACACATCTGCACCTTTAGCAGTAAGAGCTTTAAATTGCCAGTTTCACATGCTTAAGTACCAACAGTATTTAATGGCTCAGTTAAAACAGAAAATGCTTGCTAGCTCAGAAGCTCCTGATTGTAAATAAATGCAGGATTTATTGCATGCAGTTGAACAGGTGGGAAAACATACTCTGCAATGTGGTTTTGATTCTTTAGAGGCCTCTTGTAGAGCCGCAGTTACAGGTTCTGTTATTCAAAGACATGTTTGGTTAAAAGAACAGAGTTTACCTGAACATGTTAAGGCAAAGTTATTGGATGCTCCTTTACAACATGATACCTTGTTTGGTGTTAAGGCAGAAGAGGTGTTAAAGAAAATGGAGGATAAAGTTAAATATATGCAAACAGCAAAGGATTTCTTACAGGTACAGCCACCTCGGTTTAGCAGAAATTGGCCAACAAAAAATTGGTCCTTTCCAGTGTTAGATAGGCCACAGAGAGGCAGATACAGACGCCCAAGAGGCAGATCTCAACCCCAAGGCTCAAACAGACAATGACAGTGGGGCACCTCAACCCCAAAAGGAGGTGAGGACAAGTCTCAACTTTACAGGAAACAGTCACAATGACTTTGCCTTGCGTACGCCAAGCACGTCCCTTCTGGAAGCCCCCTTAGGGGGAAAACTAGCACTTTTTTCTCAAAACTGGCAAACAATCACCCAAGACAAATGGGTCATGAATATTGTGTCTCAAGGTTACAGATTCCACTTCCATACTTTACCAAAGCTAAAAGGAATGCCAGACCTGCCACAAAATCAATGGGAAGAGGCACAAAAGCAAATTTAAGCCCTCATGGACATGAGAGCTATACAAAAAGTACAACAATAGGAACAAGGACAAGGATTTTACTCAAGACTCTTCCTGGTCCTCAGAAAGGACAAAGCCTGGAGGCCTATACTGGACCTTTCAATTCTGAATACTTACCTGGATATTCCGAAATTCAAAATGTTGACATTACAGCAGCTTCTACCCATGCTGGGCAAGAAGGCTTGGCTTGTTACTCTGGACCTCAAAGAGGCATATCTGCATGTCCCTATCAGACAAAATTGCAGAAGATACCTCTGATTCAAAGCTGGTACAATGCACTACCAATTCTCTGCACTGCCCTTTGGCTTATCTACTGCGCTCAGGGTCTTCACAAAGTGCCTGGCACCAGTAATTGCATTTTGCAAACAAAAAGGAATTCAAATATATCCATACCTGGGCGACTGCCTCATTCAAGCAGAGACAAAGGACATTCTTCTACAGCATCTGGCATTTGTGAAAAGGTTGCTAATTTCTCTAGGGTACACAGTAAATGAAAAGAAGTCAAAACTAGTGCCCTCACAACAGATAACATTCCTGCGTGCCAGCTTAAATACAACGGCCCAGATGGCTTACCTCCCGCCAGACAAACAAGTGCAACTAACTCAATATTTTTGACTACTGGCAAAAAGGTCCCATCTCACTGCAAGAAAAATTCTGCAGGCCCTGGGATTCATGGCATCCTGCATACTACTAATACCATATGCCAGACTGCATATGAGGAAATTACAATGTTACCTAAAAAGTGTTTGGTACTCAACATTCTCACAGTCTAGAAGCAGTAATTCCAATAATTCCCTGCCTGCAACAGGAGTTTCGATGGTGGGCACAGGCATGTCACCTAAACAAGGGTCAGCCTTTTACCCAACCCACAGCCAGGCAAACTCTAACAACAGATGCTTCGGATTACGCCTGGGGAGCACACATGGCAGGAACATGCATTCAGGGCAAGTGGACCACAGACCAGATGCATCTTCACATCAATCAAAAAGAGATGTTGGCTGTTCAAAATGCCCTAACAGCTTTCAAGGACCTTCTACACCCAGGACAACTATTACTAAAGACAGACAACACCACAGTAATGTGGTACATAAACAAACAAGGGGGCACTCACTCTTATCCTCTATGCAGGCAAGCCATGACCTTGTGGAACACAGCTCTAACGTACCAAGTTCACCTGCAAGCACAATTCCTGCCAGGAAAGAAAAATACTCTGACAGACAACCTAAGCAGAAATGTCATGGACCCTCACGAATGGAAATTGAACCCACAAATCTTCAGCATGATAAAACAAAAATGGGGATGCCCAGACATAGATCTTTTTGCCTCCCCTCTGAATTGCCAACTACAAAAATTCTGCACAAGGACTTATCACAAACAAGCATGGAAAGTGGATGCTCTTCTGTTCAGCTGGAAAAAACTAAAAGTCTATGCCTTCCCACCACTGCCTCTCCTTTCAAAGGTACTCCTAAAAGCCAGACAAGAAAAACCACAGATGATCCTGATTGCTCCAGACTGGCCACGCCAGCACTGGTACCAGCACTTGTACCCTATCCTAAGGAACTTGGCTCAGGGCCCACCATGGATTTTGCCCCAAATTCCACACCTTCTGACTCAACAAAACAATCAGATCCTGCACGGTCAGCTCAAAACCCTAAACCTGGCTGCATGGCAGATACTTTAGTCGAACAGGCAACACCTCTCTCCAAAGCTGTTATGGATGTAATTTTGGAGGCCAGGAGGCCTAGCACCAGGAAAGCTTACTCAGAAAAATGGAAGAGATTCTGCGCCTGGAACCAGGCTCACAGCCTTGACCCTCTTGCTCCAAACATTCCTCAGATTTTACAATACTTAACTGAGATGCTGGACAGAGGCCTATCCTTTTCATCAATTAAGATTCACGCCTCTGCCATTTCTGCACATTACAACACGGATCCTCCTTTATTCTCTAATCCCTTGCTAAGGCAGTACCTCAGAGGGGCTAAAAACATAAGACCTCCCCAGAGAGCACCAACACCAACTTGGGACCTCAATTTCATTTTGGAAAAACTGACCCTACCACCTTTTGATCCAGCCAATACAGCCGATCTAAAATTTTTATCATGGAAAACAGCTCTGCTCCTGGCAGTAACTTCAGCACGAAGAGTCTCAGAGCTACAGGCATTAATGGCAGTGGAACCTTTTATAATGTTTCATCAGGATAGGGTATCTTTAAGGACAAACCCTACCTTCATGCCAAAGGTGGTATCTAGTGTGGCTCTTAACCAAACCATCCATTTGCCTACTTTTTATCCAAACCCCCAAAATAAAGGGGAGAAACTTCTACATTCTTTGGACATACTCAGCCAGCTAGACTTCTACTTGGCCAAAACAAAAGTTTTCAGGAAAACTGATCAACTGTTTGTAGCATATGCTGCAGGATCACAAGGCAAGGCTATCTCAAAGCAGACTATATCCAAATGGATAGGACACTGTATTCGGTACTGCTACACACAGCATGGAAAATCAGTCCCTAATAACATTAGGCCTCATTCCACCAGGGCAACAGCCACTTCAGCAGCCTTTCTCAGTGGAGTACCTACCAAGGAAATTTTGGAGGCTGCAACTTGGAGTTCAGTGAACACCTTCACCAAGCATTACCACCTGCCTCTTTACTCTAAATCCAGAGCAGGATTTGCCACTGCAGTTCTGCAGGGCCTCTTAGCCAATCCTAACTCTTTATAGACCAGCCACCTAAACTTAGCTTTGGGATTCAACCCAAGTGTGATGACTGCAGCAGTGTAACATGATGAACATAGTACAGTTTTGTACCTACCATAAATGTAGATGTTTGAGTGTTCACACTGCTGCAGTCCAGGTTACCCTCCCTCCATCCCCTCTGAACTAGCTGGACTTACCTATATCCTTCTATCCTGTACAACCTTTGGGGTGTATTTGCTGGTAACTGAAGGTATTGTTTTTATTTTATATGTATATTTTTGATAAGCAATATGTATTGCCTACCCACTTGGGGGTACCTGACATCTGGGGCAAGAAAAACTGAAGAAAATGGCTTCGGATGCATCTTATATACCCCTGGCGCACTGACGTCAGGGAAGAAGCGACAGCAACCGATGCCGGACCAAGACTTTGGAACTCTGGCCGACTGCGGGACCACCTGACGGCAGGATAACCCTAGTGTGATGACTGCAGCAGTGTGAACACTTGAACATCTACATTTATGGCAGGTACAAAACTGTACTTTCTTCTAATATATATATATTTATTTATTTATTGACATTTGTTAACTGGGTTTGTCCAACTGGCTTGTGGCCCATTTTCAGTGGAGACCCGAGGAGAAAAGCTCCAGTAGTACATTTTAAACAAGTACAATTTTAAACAATATTGATATAGTAGCAGTTATAGCAAAATGATTCACATATGTTGGGTTACATGCATAAAGTTAAAGTTGCATTAAAAAGAAGCTAAGTAACAATTTTACATTGATATAGTTCAATAGGTCAACAATAAACATTTTTTGTTTGTATAAAATTGTGCAAATGCACAGTAGACACACTGGAGAGAGAGGTGTAATGAGGTACTAAGTATGGTCCTTTTGAGGGTACATAAAGGGAAGGAAGACTAGGTATGGTCATGGCAAGAGCAGGTTCTGGAATTGAGAAAATCAGCTTTTAGTTCATTTTTAAAGTGTGAGGTGTGGGAGATCGAACGTAAGTCAAGGGGAAGTTTGTTCCAAGCATGGGCAAGGGAGTGTTTGTAGAGTAGTTTGCCTACTGACCTTTTCGGGTGGTAGATATCAGGTAATTGTTGGTTAGAAGTACGGAAGGTCCGAGATGGGATGTAGATGGAGACTAAGGAAGATAGAGATGGACAGAAGGAGGGTTTATAAAGAATAGAGTGTAGCATATGAAACTGATAAGATAGCAGAAACTGGGGAAGTTCAAGCCATTGAAGAGAGTTTAAAGAAATGCAGTGGTGTGAGTTGTATGGGGAGTTAGTCATGAAGCTGGCTATTTTATGGTAAGTCTGTTGGAGTTTGTTTAGAGTGAAGGCCTGGATATTGGTAAAAACTGGGGTGGCGTATAAGAGGGAGGGGAGGAGGAGTGCCTGGCCCAGGGTAAGTCTAGATTCAGGGGTTAGGAATTTTTTGTTCCGATATAGCAGACCTAGTTTCTGTTTTTTTTTTTTTTTTATACATTGGAGTATGTGTAGGTTGAACTTGAGTTCATCATCGATAATGACCCCTAAGAGTTTTGTGTGGGTGTCAGGTTGGATGTTTGTATTGTTAGAAGATGTAATAAAAATGAAGGTTTTGTGATGAGAAAGAGAACGGGGAAGGAACAGTAGGAGTTTGGTCTTTTTGGGATTTAGGATCAATAGGTTGTGAGAGAGCCATTGTTCAGTGGATAGTAGGGCCTGTTGGGTCAGGGAGTGTAGTTCAGGAATGTTATTTGAGATGGATATAAGTGTGGAGTCGTCGGCATACTGAATAAGGGAGGATTCTTTGCATGAGGTGGAAAGATGATTGGTGAAGATGTTAAACAAAAGGGGTCCCAAGATGGAGCCTTGGGGAACACCAGTGGAGATGGGAAGGAAAGGTGAGGAGGATGAGAGCCATTTGACAGATTGTTCCCTGCCAGATAGGTAACTATTAAACCAGGCAAGTGTGGAGGGGGATAGGTGGAGATTTGCGAGTTTGGATACTAGTAGGGGATGAGAGATAGTATTGAAGGCTTTGGAGAGATCTAGGAAGAGACAGGAAATTAGTTTATTGTTGTCTAGGGCCTCTGCAATGATATGAGTGAAGGAGTGGAGGGCAGTGGTGGTGCTGTGGTGAGGACGAAATCCATGTTGGGTAGGGGTAAGTAAGTGGTGTGTGAGGAGTTAATAAATTGCTTTTTGAAAGTCAACAAGTCAAATAACAGTTGGGGAGATTCCCTATGTTCATACAAAGTTGACAAAACGTGGAGTGATAGACCTCAAAATATACTCAACACTAACAATACTTCTAAATTTAAATGAATGCTAAGATAACACCTCAATAACACTTGGCTCTGCTCCTGCAACAAACCTGATTTATTAATCTAAGTGTACCTTTCACTAGCTCTCTCCCATTTCACTAACTCTCTCCACTTTCACTAGCTCTCTCCCTTTCACTAGTTCTCTCCCCTTTCACTAGCTCTCTCCCCTTTCACTAGCTCTTTCCCTTTCACTAGCTCTCTCCCCTTTCACTAGCTCTCTCCCCTTTCACTAGCTCTCTCCCTTTCACTAGCTCTATCTCCTTTCACTAGCTCTCTCCCCTTTCACTAACTCTCTCCCCTTTCACTAGCTCTCTCCCCTTTCACTAGCTCTCTCCCCTTTCACTAACTCTCTCCCCTTTCACTAGCTCTCTCTCCCCTGTTACTAGCTCTCTCCCCTTTCACTAACTCTCTCCCCATCACTATTTCTCTCCCCTTTCACTATCTCTCTTTGCTTTCACTAGCTCTCTCCCCTTTCACTAACTCTCTCCCCTATCACTATCTCTCTCTGCTTTCACTATCTCTCTCCCCTTTCACTATCTCTCTCCCCTTTCACTAGCTCTCTCCCCTTTCACTAGCTCTCTCCCCTTTCACTATCTCTCTTTGCTTTCACTAGCTCTCTCCCCTTTCACTAACTCTCTCCCTTTCACTATCTCTCTCTGCTGTCACTATCTCTCCCTTTCACTATCTCTCTCCCCTTTCACTAGCTCTCTCCCCTTTCACTAGCTCTCTCCCCTTTCACTAGCTCTCAACCCTTTCACTATCTCTCTCCCCTTTCACTATCTCTCTCCCCTTTCACTATCTCTCTCCCCTTTCACTAGCTCTCTCCCCTTTCACTAGCTCTCTCCCCTTTCACTATCTCTCTCCCCTTTCACTAGCTCTCTCCCCTTTCACTAGCTCTCTCCCCTTTCACTAGCTCTCTCCCCTTTCACTATCTCTCTCCCTTTCACTAGCTCTCCCCTTTCACTAGCTCTCTCCCCTTTCACTAGCTCTCTCCCCTTTCACTAGCTCTCTCCCCTTTCACTATCTCTCTCCCCTTTCACTATCTCTCTCCCCTTTCACTAGCTCTCTCTCCCCTTTCACTTGCTCTCTCCCCTTTCACTATCTCTCTCCCCTTTCACTATCTCTCTCCCTTTTCACTATCTCTCTCCCCTTTCACTATCTCTCTCCCCTTTCACTAGCTCTCTCCCCTTTTTGCCATCTTCTATCTTCGACCTTTTATCTGATTGTCAATACCATTCCTTGCCTTGGACTTTTCTTTCTTTTAATTGGTCCTAAAGGTTTATTAAAGTTCACTATACCTAAACACATTTTTTTAACCTTGTATTTCTTGTATTTTCAACTTGTATGTATTTTGTATTGTAGATTTTATGTATCTTACATATTTTATATTGTATACTGCATGCATTTCTCAAAATGTCTTTTGTACTAATACACTATTGTATTTGTGGAACTTTTCTCCCCTGGCCTCAGCTGAAAACAGGCAATCTCAGGCCCATTCAGACACTCCCATTAAATAAATGGAAATAAATAAATAAATACATTGGTAAATAAAAACACAAACATAAAGGTGACAGCCTCTAATAGGGACAGGATATTTGTTTTGCTTTACAGAGTTGGGGGTTAACATAATGGGTTGGGAGATGGCATTATAGTTAAGGTGTTAACCATGTACTGTACATTGTGGATGACTTTTTTTTTGAAAGAGACAATGATATACTTTTGGAAATCAGTTGAAGCCCATTTTCTGTACAAGAGGTGTTAACTAAGCTAATCTGTTTCTGAAGGATGTGGATATCTGAAGGAGTTTTAACAATTGCATCCAGTTTGCAGTCATCTGAAGATCTGGTTAACAAAACCCCTGGTTGTCATTTTTGAGGTCTGAAAAGTAGGTGCCAAACAGAAGACCAAGTGCAGATCCCTGCGAAAACTCCACTGCTTACATTTTCAATGTTAGAAGAGGCACATGCTACACAAACTTTCAGCCACGCAGGTGTAAATCCATATTTCCAGGTAAATGATAAGCTGTAAGAACATGACTAATGTCAGCAGTTTGGATTACCCCATCAAAGCAATCAATACATTTTAACAGGTATGATCTCCCATTGACAAAACTATACTGTTGGGAGTTCAGCTTACTGAGATTTTTAATATCATAATTAGTAAGGTCAGTTATGATATGCTCCTTTGCTTTACAGATCAGACTTTTAATGCTGATTGATCTGTAATTCTGATGGTCAGTAGTAGGGGACCATTGCGGAGTGGTATCTCCACAGTAGTTTATCAGAATTTGATTACATAGACTGTGGCTAGGCTTAGGTTGTACACTTTAAGGAGTAGTTCAGGTAGGGTTTATTTGACACTGTTTAATAAGCACCCAAGTATAAAAAGCACTCCATCCACAGAGGAAGTGTTTTTGGTTTTTGATAACTCCTTAAGCACATGTTATTTGGTAATGATGGGATGCACTCTGGTTTATGTACAACCTTTTATTTGGCTAATGATTTCTTAGCCTTTGGTGGCAAAAATATTGATACTGTAAGTACCTCTGAGTTGTTTGAGTACAAAAGAGATGGATGAAGCACTGTGAAAATGGATGGCTAGAGAGGGGTGACGTGCACCCCTAAGTGTTTTATGAAGTAACTGAGTTCGCTGAAAGCCCTAAAGGGTCACTCTTGTTAAAATAAGTACAGGAACTTTGATAGTAAGGTGACCCATAAACCTTTAATTTAGTTTTTCAAGTCTTAACCATGTCTGTGAATATAGAACTAAAGCAAAAAATCTTATGGAAATCTGCTTGTATTTGGGTTTAAAGATTTTTTGAGGAGAAGATCTCAGAAGGAAGTCCTCAATATCAGCAATTATGATTTGGTCTGCTTGGTTATATATGAGAGAGAGAGAGAGCTGATAGTCTGATGTGTTGCATTTTTTTCGCTTCTCTTTGAGGTAATTATGTGAATATTTTCATAGCTGAGAATGATGTACATATTTCTGTTGAAGTTTCATTATATTGCAAGTACATATTTCATCCAGAAAAAGGAACTTTACAACCTTTGGTAAGATGCCACTCCAAAACTCCCTGTACTGAATATAAAAATGAGGTTAGACCAAATTCAGGTCTGATTTGCATTCCATTTTGTAAGGGCACAATGTCACTGTAATGTGTATTTTGTATTTTACTATCCAAGTACAACTTTCATGAAAAAGTTCTGCCAAACACTATGAAAGGGGAACTAGCAGTTTAACTTTTATGCATATATCAAAATATAGGGTTTTACAGGCATTTCACCATGACAGTTAGACTGACGAGTCTGATCTGTAAGGCCATGGAACGGATCATCATAGAATTTATAAAAAAGACATGGTAACCTGTAAACTCTGGACCCCACCCAGTTTGGGTTTGTAAAAGGTAGATCACGTCTCCTAAATCTAACTGACTTCTTTGAGGCAGTCACTAAAGCCATGGACGAGGGTAAGGCAGTTCACACTGCCTACTTAGATCTCTCCAAGGCTTTCAACACCATCCCCGACTCTGGTATTATTGATAAACTCCCAAAACTGGGCATAAACCTCTGTGTCATTTGGTGGGTGGCCAACTGGCTCACCAACATAACCTACACCGTGAAAGTAGCCAATTCCACATCCATCTCCAGACCGGTGACAAGTGGAGTACCACAGGGTTCAGTCCTGGGTCCTCTCCTGTTCATCATCTACTTCTTGGAAGTCCAAGACAACACAGAGGGCTTATGGCTAACAAAGTTTGCAGATGATTGCAAACTGGGGACCATTATTGAATCCCCTAAGGATGTGGACATTCTACAAAAGGGCCTCGCTGAGACAGATGCCTGGTGTCAAAAACCACGGCCTTAACCTCAACACCAAAAAATGCATAGTTATCCTCTTTGGGGAAAAACCCTGTACCAACAAACTACCACATAGGCGGTAGTCCACTCAACACCAAAAGTGTGATATGAGACCTAGGGACACAGGTGGACAGCAGTCTCTTCTTTGACAACCACATAGCCACACCTCATCACAAAAGGTTTCTCATCCAGAAAAAAAAAGAGGTCATTGTCCCCTGTTTGGGATGTACCTCACAAGACATTTGCAGCAACTGGAAAGACCGCAGAAATACCTCACAAAGAGGATCACTGGCCTTAAACAGATGCCCTATGCAGACCGCCTTAAGAAACTCCAGCTCTACTCCATTGCATATCACCTACTCAGAGGCAATCTCTGCCTAACATACAAAACCATGTCAAACCCAGAGCTGTTGGACATGCTACACTTAGAAAAATCCCAGTCCCTGTGGGCCACATTCTCCAGAGACCTTAACCTTGTCACCACAATAAACAGAACTTGCTGGAGGGATAGGGTCCTGTCCCAGAGACTTCCCATACTCTCGAACAAGCTGCCCATTCATGTCAAACAGAGCACTTTATTGGCCCTGTTTAAGAAAAATCTGGACAACTGGATAGGGAATAGGAAATTTACTCCAGGTATCACTTCTGTGACTCTGCTCGACAGAGGCACAGGTAAATAAATTTCTGGGTGGCTAAAGACAGGGAATCTTTATGCCTAGGATTATATAGGCCCTGGGGCTGATAGTCTAGTACCTACCTATGAACCTATGAATCTATGGACATGCTGTGTTATTCTTGCTTTTCATTTGGGGTGGCTATATAACATTTCTCCAGGTTGAAGAATGCACTACATCCCCACAATATTACATTAACATTACATGAAAGGGAATAATCAAATATATTTGCCCAGAACAAGAAATATCCATCACTGAATTTATGCTTATCTTCATTTGTTTATTATGTGACTCTGAAGAATCTCATAACCAGATGGTGTTCTTGTCAGTTGGTAAACAGCACTAATCTCCACAACAATCTCCTTCACTACACGCTCAGTAACTACCTGTGAACCTATTGGTAGGTAACTCTAATCAGAATATATAAACAATAGTTAGCCTGCTCTATTTTATAACAGTATATACACATGGCATTAGTTCGTGGTGGCAAACACAGTGTCTCTGTGCTCTTATAACATTATCAGAAAAAAAAATATTTTCTATTGTTTTAATGTTATACTAAATGACTCCAATTTTACATGTCCAGCTGGACATGCATGACTTTGAGATGCTCTTTTGCTTTGCCTATATGTATTATATACTGGGTATGGGGCTACCCAGGTGTGCTGTCCTGAAATGGATATACAAATTCTTGAAGTATTATTGAAATGTTTAACATTTTATGTAGGGTCTACTTAAGATAAAAAGCCATTATAAATTACCAAACTGCTATTGTAGCAAGATATTTACTTTAAAAGCAAAGTAATTGTCAGTTCTCTTTAGAGTAGCAAACACAAAAAGTATTAAAACATGTGTAGAAGCTGTGACATTGTTCCTAAAAAAGACTATGTATACATGTATAAAAGTAAGATTGTCAGTCTTTGTAAATGTTGTGGCACAATAAATTACCTTTTACAATGATTTCTTCAATAAAATTCAAGGTGTGGCTGTTCATTTGCCTTTTAAGATGATTTGATTACAGACTAAGGATATCTTTAGGTAACTGTTCTAGTGTCATTCCGGGAAATTTAAATTTGAATGTGTCTATCCAGTTTGATAATTCAATATTTTACATACAATGACCAAACTAACCCAAACAATTACTCACTAGGGTGACTCTTCTTGAAAATGATGAGTAGAAAAGAGATTAATTAATCTTTATTTCTTAATTATGATCATGTTTCATGATGGCTGGCTTTTTCGTTTTATTATTTTAATGTGTGCTTTGTGCCATCTCTAGATCACATGTCATTCTCAGGACTGCATGCATGGCAGTGGCATCCGTGGCATCTAGGCCCTCATCACTCTTGGGATAACAGCAGGATACCTGTAATATAGGCCCTTGTCGATCATGTTACCGCACGCATGACAGCATCATCCCTGTAATATGGGCACTCATCAATCCTGGGACTTGATACATGACAGTGACAGCCCTGTCATCTGAGCCCTCATCACTCCTGGGACTCCATGCATGACAATGACATCCCTGTCATCTGGGCCCTCATCACTGCTGGGACTCCATGCATGACAGTGACATCCCTGTCATCTGGGCCCTAATCACTGCTAGTACCTCATGCATGACAGTGACATCTCTGTCATCTGGGCCATCATCACTGTTGGTACCCTATGCATGACAGTGATATCCCTGTAATCTGGACCCTCATCACTCCTGAGTCTCCATGTATGACAGTGACATCCCTGTCATCTGGGCCCTCATCACTGCTGGTACCCCATGCATGACAGTGGAATCCCTCTAATCTGGCCCCTCATCACTCCTGAGTCTTCATGTATGACAGTGACAGCCCTGTCATCTGGGCCCTGATCACTGCTCGTACCCCATGCATGACAGTGGAATCCCTGTAATCTGGGTCCTCATCACTCCTGAGTCTTCATGTATGACAGTATTATCCTAATGAAAAATGATAATATTTGCTTTCTTATGTAAACTGTGTTCTCATTATGGTTAAGTTTTGAGTAAAAGTTTGTTTTCTTTAACTTTGTAGTGCTAAACTATGTAAAATACTGTGAACATGTAATATAATGATTAAAGGAGGTTTGCTTCAGAATGGTTTCCCATCAAAGGTAAGGAGGCTTTGTATAAGTAAAAGGTGAAACTCGAAGATTTTAGCAAGACAGATGTGTGAAAAATTATCTTCTTTATATGCATTTCCCATGTATTGTTTCTAAGTAATTAATGACAGCACTTTTTTTCTCAGCCCAGTCTAAACTTTCAGAGTTGGTCTGTTAGAAAATTGTCCATCTATTGAAATAAAACAGAGTGTTGAATACAGATGTGTTTAAATAATGTGAAAGCAGTGAATAAAGTATTAGATTTAAATGCTCTCAGCATTTAATTTGCATTCAGATAAAGTGTAATATCAGCACTAGAGTGTTTCTTCTGGGTTGTTTTCGTGAGGTTCATGCAGAAGCTTTCAGCTGTACGTGACAACAGGTACCGAAGGTTGTTGTAGTCTTCGTCTTGGGCCGTGTAAGGTATACCGCCTGCTGTCAGTGCATTGAAACCCAATTATCACTAATTATGCTATAATGCACACAGATCCCACTTATAAAAAACTGGTTTGTGTGCCATGATGTTATAAGTAAAAATGTTTTATGTAATCTGGACATTTATACTGACCACTAGTCAGAACATTACCTTTTGCTCTGTAATTCTCCTTTATCCAATTGTTTAATAGGCTTTGGCATTGCTGTATCTTTAGGCAGAAGCTCTGTGGATTTATGAGACTCATTATTAAGACATCTATCTATATTTTGTCTCCTTTATGCTGATTTGTTTTGATTACAGTTTATTTACATAATGGTTATGCCAGTTAAAGCATCATTACTGTAACCATGTTAGTCTGTTTTCTATCATTTCTTTTAGCATTCAGCTCACCACAATCTAAAAAGCATCTGAAGAGATCTTGCTAATGTGAATAGTACCCTTATGGTACTTTGTTGATTTTCAGCACTTCTAACGGAAGTTTCTTAACATCTGCAGAATGATTTCCCATGTTGTTACCTTCACAGCTGGCCATATTATAGCTTAATAGCTTTCCTGTTGTGCTCTAGATTTCCTCTGAGACCTGTTGCATCTCAAGATTTATCAGCCCAATCCTTTGTCTTACAACCATATTCTGATCACAGCAGCAGAACGCCCTGTTCATATATGGTATACTGGCAAAAGCCAAGAAATGGAACGATACGAGGGATGGCAGGCCATTCATGTGAACCACGTTCCATTGCATTCTGTAACCTAGGAGGATATAAAGCATTATTACTTTGTCATGTGAATTGTGTTGGTTATGTATCATAGCTGATTACATGTGAGAAAGATCTAATGAAGTAGGCTTCAGAGACATTTGCTGTTTGGCAGCCTGGAAGTGTTAGGTATCAGTAATCTCATTTATTTAAAAATTAAATGCAGTGACCAGACAGACTGCTGTTTAGACACAACCTTAGACACCATCAAATGGCATAAATCACTTTATACATGTCTGATAAAAGAAACCATGCAGAGACAGTCATTTCCAAACTGTTACGGGCAAACATAACTTAAGTTTTTGAGTATAAAACACCAAGTTTTTTGTGCAGATTTGCAGTGAACAGAAAGAAGTGACAAAGCAATAACAACATATATAAAGACACTCTCTGTGTTTTGTTCCAGATTCAGACTGGCAAAGTGGTAACCTGCAATGGGCATTTTAAGCTAAATTTTACTTAAAAAAGTGTATTACCAGAAAAGACACATTCTTATTTTCAGGCGTGATAAGAAGAATGACACAATGGTCTGACGTTCAGTTCTTCATCATAACTGCTTGTGTGATGTCATAAAGATGAGGCATAGCTTGTGTGATGTCATAAAGATGAGGCATAGGATACTACTGGCCAATGTAGCATGTCAGTTTCCATTGTGCACTGCTAATACACCAGTGGTGTGAGGAACTGTTATACATTGCCAGTATGAAACTGGTCATTATGCATTACCTCCCACTGGCAATTTCTGTTATATATAGCTTTTCCCAGTAATGCCAGTTATGAGTCCCAGGTTTAAATTGTGCTGCTTCAAGTGATAACTCAAAATTTCCATGTGTACCAAGTGGTTATGTAAAGAATGTTCCTGTCCACCCACCTTCTTCACATGCAGGGCGCAGAATCCAGATGTACTAACAGCCAGTTCTGCATACTTCCAGACCTGGCAACTTCCCTTCATGTTTATAAGTAAGACATACCTTCCAAATGTAGTGGCATATTCCATCTCACTTATGTGGAAGATACACTCAGCTAAAATGTAGTTGTTACATTTTTTATTGGCAGCACTAATAAAGGAGGTAGTGACTTATTATTTGTACCATAGCACTGGGTATGGCATTCTTGTGAGATTCTGCTTGTACTAATAAATGTCTACTGACTTCGTATCTATGCCCTGCCATCAGGTATGGCATTCTTTGTAAATTTCTGCATGTGCTATTGTCAGGTGCATTTAAAAGTCACTGGGGCACCATTTTGACTTTGATAAGCTTTAAAAGTCCTAGCTGAAGAAGGAAGGAAGGAAGAAAAGAAGGAAGAAAGAAAGTTAAAAACACAACTAAAAATGATTTACAAATGTCAGTATTAAGGCTGAAGTAAAAATATAAAATTGTAGAAGAACCAGGAAGTGAAAAAGTGTTGTACTGAAAATTTTATAGGCACATATTGTGCGAAATGAAGGCAGTTCAGACAAAAGAATTTTGTATAAAAAGTCTGGCCATATAGACTCAAAGGTTGGGTCTTCTAAAACAAAATTAACTTTGGTGTTCTTTAGCAGAAAGCAGATAACATTTTCTTTATTTAACATTTGTTGACCGGGAAAGTCTAACTAGGACAGACCCTATTTTCAATGGAGGCCTAGGGAGAAACAGTCCAGATGCATGTCTTGGGAATGTGGGAGGAAACCAGAGTACCTGAAGGAAATCCACGTGAACACAAGAAGGACATTCAGAGCCTGCATGGAACACACCCCAGCCGAGAATCAAACTGGAGAACCTCTTGCTGTGAGGTCACAACATTAATCTCTGTGGCATTGCTTATAGATAATTCAGGTTTGTAGGTTCTTAAGCAAGTACTAGGTAATAAAGCTGCAGGTCATTACAATCCTATGGAATAACCGTTATTCCAAAGTTCACAAACAAAGCACGCCAACAGGAAAAGGAGAAATGACTGCTGAACAAGCAGCATTGTAAATGAAGTATTCTTTGCACTAGAGTACGCATACAAATCAATTTCAGCACAAATTGTCATCCCCAATGCAAAACTCACTGGGACTTCTTCAGAACTAAAAGAACACCACTTCAAACAATGTTAAATAAACTGCTAACATATCATATGATCAAACACTCAAGTCCTTAAAGGCACATCATCCTTTAAAATCATCACATTTGTGAAAACTCTCATAAAGTAATGTTAAAGTAAAAATAAAGTGTAATAAAATCTCAGTAAGAAGGAGTGTGTTTGTATAAAAATCTTAAAACATTTTAGTGTTTTTTGATCTAAAAGTGAATTAATAGAAAAATAGGAATTAAAGCTTAGCATCTCTTAGTACCAGAAAGTGTGGGGCTCGTATCCAGTTTAGATCCATTTTGGAGACTGAATCTTTAACTCTTAACAATACATTAAACTCTAGTGTCTTTCCTGATGGAGGAAACTGTAATACAAAAGAAGTGGTATACATAGCAGTTTGTTCAGTGCCCCACATTTTACATGGGTGAAACTAAATGCATTTTTAAGAAATGTATATATGAAGACACTTATGACATTATTATGGGTAGTGTAAATGATACATGTTCAGACACTCAGTAAAATGTGTTTCCTTTAAGCAGTTTTCATTTATTACTTTAGAAAGTGTTTTTTCTAATGCTAGTGGTGGTTCATGGGAGGACAGAACTGAGTACAAAGAATTACTATGGCAACTTAAACTAGATGCCATGCATCCTGCTGGACTGAAACTATGCGTCTCTAGTTCCAGTATTCAAACAAAGAACTGCTAAGGCACGATTCCTATTGTTATATTAATTTTTATATCCAAAAATATGTCAAGAATAGCAACACAACATAGAGCAGAGGAGAATATGAGGATGCTATTTCAATTTTCTAGGTTTACCTTTAAGATAGCAAGAGTGATACTTTATTTAGCATGTAGCAGAAGTTTGTTCCAGATGTCTGGGATACATTGAGAAATGAATCTATCGCACCAATGTGTCTTATTTAACTGCTGATGTAGATTTAGTGTCTTTAATCTCAGATATATAAGGAATCCTTTGTTCTGCAATGGAATAAGAGGTCTGAAAGGGTCAGATCTTTTGCGTCTTGACAGGCTAGACATACATCCTTATGGAAAATTCTTTAACTTAAAGCTTGCACAATGGCAAACTAAACTGCATAGTCATCTTCTATCTAGTACAAGTAAAGAGATCTTAATTGTTGCTCATGTAGTATTTATTTATATTGTCATAAATGTTGTATTTTTCTAAACATCTCAAAGACAGACAGAACTACTTAGCTTCATATGAAAGCTCTCAGTTGGAAGGCCAAAATGTGGCTGACAGCATGTGTGTAACTGCAGTAGTTACTAAGATATTGTAAGTTTTTTACAAAATATTGCAAATTTAATATTTACCATGCCATGTTTACTGTGACATATAAAATTAAGTTTAAGACCTAGAACCTAAAGAATATTACCACTATAAAATAGCTTTTATTTGTTTTTCTCGACTGGATAAAGTCCGACTGGGTAAAACCCATTTTCAGTGGAGGCCACATTTAAGTTACATGTGATGCACATTTATAATTGCAGGGTAAAAATATTTATACATGAGCTTAAAAAAAAAAAAAAAAAAAAAGTGCCTCGTGTGGCTGTGATTGTTGGCTCGTGAGAGAGACATTGCACTCCTATAGTGCCTTTTTTAGGCAAGGTTCAAATGACAAATTCATCACCCTAACAGGTACAGGCAAGAAGAATCTGAGGGTATTTCTACTCAATGCTAGAAATCTAAACCTCAAAATGCTCTCTCTCGAGGCACTCCTAAAAATGGAGAACATCGACATGTGTGCAGTGACAGAGACCTGGTTCAAGGCTCCAGAGAGTACCCCTGCATTACCAGGCTATAATTCATACCACACCTTTCGGCCACCTAACCTGGACTGAAACACTAAAGACGGAGGCGTGTCCATACTCATTAAGGATATCCACACCTCCAGGCTAGTTGCTCAGCATAATGCATCTGAGATGATCCAAGTGTAACTAACTCTGGGCAAGACCGCAATCCAAATTGTAGCTTGCTACAGATCCCCCACCATGCCCCAGGATTCCCACTCCTCATTTCTTAATACACTGGAAAATATTAGGGTACAACCTAACACCCTAATAATGGGCTATTTCAACTACCCTACCATTAACTGGGAAAACTACTCATGTACCAACTCTTGTGCTCAACGTTTTTTGGAATTCATAAATTCCAATGCCATGGATCACCTTATCCACACCCCCACCAGGGGCAGCAATATCCTAGACCTGGTTATTACCAACATGGGCAACCAATACTCCACACCAGAGGTCAGCTCCTCGTTGGTCAGATCCGACCATAAGCTAATCACCCTAGACATCCACATCCCTCCCCCACCCCCCATTAGGGAAACCACAGTAAAAAATTTCTCCAAAGCCAACTTCACGCTTCTTAAGACAGAAGTGGCAAACTTCACGACACGCATGCTGACGGACAATAGAGGTATGACTGCTGAATCCTACACAAATGCACTTTATAAGCACTTACATAAGTGCATGGATCATGCAATCCCTAACAGAACCAAGATGCTATCCACCAAAAAAAGGAAGCCAATCTGGTGGTCCCCTGCCATAAACAAACTCTACAACAGAAGAAAGAAACTGTTGCAAAAAAGAGTAAAATCCCATGATTGGAGAAACTCCCTGGTCAGCTTCAGTAAGAAGTTGAGATCCCTCAACCACAAAGCATTCTATAGCTATGTCAAGAATCTCAATGGCAACACTCAGATCTGCTCTGAGTTACAGCACAATGGTACTAAATATACAGAACCAACGGATATTGCCAACATCCTGGCAGATAGGTTCAGTGCTAACTTTACCCCTCTGTCATCCCTTAAAGGGCCCATCTCTATACCAGAAGAATGCAAAGTTTCTGTAATCACGGCCGCACAGGTAAAAAACACACTATCCAAAGCCAAGAACACAACATCCATGGGACCTGATGACATCCCAGGCTGTGTTCTACATGAACTACAGAACGAACTGGCACCCCACCTAAGTACCATATTCAGTAATACCCTCACCTCAGGCTATGTGCCCACTGAATGGCGCACAGCGACAGTTATCCCACTCCACAAAGGGGGAGCCACCACAGACCCCAGAAACTACCTCCCCATTAGCCTAATGAGCCTGGTCTGCAAGGCTATGGAGCGTATCATCATGGAACTTATAAATAATTACATTGGTAATCTCCAAACGCAGGACCCCACCCAGTTTGGGTTTGTAAAAGGCAGATCATGTCTCCTAAACCTGATAGATTTCTTTGAAGCAGTCACCAAAGCCGTAGATGAGGGTAAGGTGGTTCACACAGCCTATCTATATCTCGCCAAGGCTTTTGACACCATCCCCCACTCTGGAATTATAGATAAACTCACTAAACTAGGTATAAATCCCTATGTCACAAGATGAATTGCCAAGTGGCTCACTGACAGAACCCACACTGTGAAAGTAGCAGACTTCAAATCCGACTTCAAACCAGTGACAAGTGGAGTACCACAAGGTTCAGTCCTGGGTCCTCTCCTGTTTTGTATCTACTTCTCTGAAGTACAGGCCAACACAGAAGGTCTTTGGCTAATGAAGTTCGCAGATGACTGCAAACTAGGAGCCATAATCAAAACTCCAAAAGATGTGGACATCCTACAAAAGGGCCTTGCTGAGACAGATGCCTGGAGTCAAAGCCATGGCCTCAAGCTCAATGCCAAAAAGTGCATTGTCATTCCTTTTGGTAAAAACTCAGTACCCATGAACTACCACATAGGTGGTAGTCTACTTAACACCAAAAGTGTGATAAGAGACCTTGGGACACAGGTGGACAGTAGTCTCTCCTTTGATAATCACATTGCCACAGTAGTCAGGAAATCCTTCTATGTGGCACACCTCATCACAAACGGTTTCTCATCCAGGAAAAAAGAGGTCATTGTTCCTCTACTGCCACTCATTAGACCCATTATAGAGTACAATGCCCCTTTTGGTATGTACCTCACAAGACATCTACAACAACTGGAAAGGCCAGAGAAATACCTCACAAAGAAGATTACTGGCCTCAAAGAGATGCCTTATGCAGACCGTCTCAAAAAACTGCAGCTTTACTCCATTGCATATCGCCTACTCAGAGGCGATCTCTGCCTAACACACAAAGCTATGTCAAACCCAGAGCTTTTAGACATGCTCCTCTTAAAGAAATCCCAATCCCTACAAGCTACACACTCTAGGGACCTAAACCTCGTCACCACAATAAACAGAACATGCTGGAGGGATAGATTCCTGTCCCAGAGACTTCCCATACTCTGGAACAAACTACCTATCTATATCAAACAAAGCTCCTCATTAGCACTGTTCAAGAAAAATCTTGATGATTGGATGGGAGATATGAAATTCACCCCGGGGATCACTTCTGTGGCTCTGCTCGACAGTGGCACAGGAAAATAATTTTCTTGGGTGGCGAAAGTCAGGGTACCTTTGGCTAGGCTTATATAGGCCCTAGGGCCAATAGCCTAGTACCTACCTATGAACCTATGAACCTATAATCTTTCTTCTTTTTTACACAAAAGTTCAAGAAAATCACTTTCTGGACTTTTAAGTGGAAGTACATTAACTTATAGCAGACAGAAGCTTCTGGAAATTAAGCAGTTAACAGTTTCATGCTGCTGGCTAGATTCCCTGCAGTCGGCAGAGTTCCTGGGGACTACTATACTCACAGAAATACTGGAGCTGCATATTTTAACCCAGCATGCCTTAAAGTGCCTAAAACATGAGACAGAAGGTTTTGAAACACTCAGGACAAGGCAGAAGAGGAAAAGATGTCAGAACTAGAAAAAGGGTCTGCAGGGCTGGAATTCCTGCAAAGCTGAAAACTAATTCTCGCAGGCTTGCTCTGCCTTCAATACTGATAGCAAATGAACACTCGCTGGACAGTAAAATAGATGACCTGAAGCTGGAACTCTACAGCAAAAATAAGGTGAGAAATACCTGTTTACTGATGATTACTCAGACATGGATACATAAGATCAGTGATAGTGCTGTTAGCTTAGAAGGTCTCAGACTCTTTCATGCAGACAGATGTCAAGCTTTGTGTGGAAAGGCCAAGGGAAGTGGAGTCTGCATCTATGTGAATGAAAGATGGTGTAAGAACTGTGAGAATGTTCAGTGCTTCGACAATCAAGAGTTCCTTTCCTTAAAACGCAGACCCTTTTATGTACCTAGGGAGCTAAATGGAATATAATTAACAGTGGCATACATCCCACCCAGTACAAACACCACTGAGGCCCTGAGCAATCTTTACAACTCTATCTGTGAGCTGCAGAAGAGAAACTCAGACTTTGCGCACATGGCTGCTGGTGATTTTAATCAAGCGGATCTCAGAGAGGTTCTACCCCACTACTATCAATTTGTAGATTTTCCTACAAGGGGTGCAAACATTCTGGACAAGGCATATTGCAACGTCAAAGGTGCCTACAGAGCAATACAACAGCCTAACTTAGGAAGCTCTGACCATTTTATCATCATGCAATACAACAGCCTAACTTAGGAAGCTGTGACCATCTTACCATCATGCAATACAACAGCCTAACTTAGGAAGCTCTGACCATCTGACTATCATGCAATACAACAGCCTAACTTAGGAAGCTCTGACCATCTTACCATCATGCAATACAACAACCTAACTTAGGAAGCTCTGACCATCTTACCATCATGCAATACAACAACCTAACTTAGGAAGCTCTGACCATCTGACCATCATGCAATACAACAACCTAACTTAGGAAGCTCTGACCATCTGACCATCATGCAATACAACAACCTAACTTAGGAAGCTCTGACCATCTTACCATCATGCAATACAACAACCTAACTTAGGAAGCTCTGACCATCTTACCATCATGCAATACAACAACCAAACTTAGGAAGCTCTGACCATCTGACCATCATGCAATACAACAACCTAACTTAGGAAGCTCTGACCTTCTGACCATCATGCAATACAACAACCTAACTTAGGAAGCTCTGGCCATCTTACCATCATGCAATACAACAACCTAACTTAGGAAGCTCTGACCATCTTACCATCATGCAATACAACAGCCTAACTTAGGAAGCTCTGACCATCTTACCATCATGCAATACAACAACCTAACTTAGGAAGCTCTGACCATCTGACCATCATGCAATACAACAACCTAACTTAGGAAGCTCTGATCATCTTACCATCATGCAATACAACAACCTAACTTAGGAAGCTCTGACCATCTTACCATCATGCAATACAACAACCTAACGTAGGAAGCTCTGACCATCTGACCATCATGCAATACAACAACCTAACTTAGGAAGCGCTGACGTTCTTACCATCATGCAATACAACAACCTAACTTAGGAAGCTCTGACCAGCTTACCATCATGCAATACAACAACCTAACTTAGGAAGCTCTGACCATCTTGCCATCAAGCAATACAACAACCTAACTTAGGAAGCTCTGACCATCTGACCATCATGCAATACAACAGCATAACATAGGAAGCTCTGACCATCTTACCATCATGCAATACAACAACCTAACTTAGGAAGCTCTGACCATCTTACCATCATGCAATACAACAACCTAACTTAGGAAGCTCTGACCATCTGACCATCATGCAATACAACAGCCTAACATAGGAAGCTCTGACCATCTTACCATCATGCAATACAACAACCTAACTTAGGAAACTCTGACCATCTTACCATCATGCAATACAACAACCTAACTTAGGAAGCTCTGACCATCTGACCATCATGCAGTACAACAACCTAACTTAGGAAGCTCTGACGTTCTTACCATCATGCAATACAACAACCTAACTTAGGAAGCTCTGACTGTCTTACCATCATGCAATACAACAGCCTAACTTAGGAAGCTCTGACTGTCTTACCATCATGCAATACAACAACCTAACTTAGGAAGCTCTGACCATCTTACCATCATGCAATTCAACAACCTAACTTAGGAAGCTCTGACCATCTTACCATCATGCAATACAACAACCTAACTTAGGAAGCTCTGACCATCTTACCATCATGCAATACAACAACCAAACTTAGGAAGCTCTGACCATCTGACCATCATGCAATACAACAACCAAACTTAGGAAGCTCTGACCATCTGACCATCATGCAATACAACAACCTAACTTAGGAAGCTCTGACCTTCTGACCATCATGCAATACAACAACCTAACTTAGGAAGCTCTGACCATCTTACCATCATGCAATACAACAACCTAACGTAGGAAGCTCTGACCATCTGACCATCATGCAATACAACAACCTAACTTAGGAAGCGCTGACGTTCTTACCATCATGCAATACAACAACCTAACTTAGGAAGCTCTGACCATCTTACCATCATGCAATACAACAACCTAACTTAGGAAGCTCTGACAATCTTGCCATCATGCAATACAACAACCTAACTTAGGAAGCTCTGACCATCTGACCATCATGCAATACAACAGCCTAACATAGGAAGCTCTGACCATCTTACCATCATGCAATACAACAACCTAACTTAGGAAACTCTGACCATCTTACCATCATGCAATACAACAACCTAACTTAGGAAGCTCTGACCATCTGACCATCATGCAGTACAACAACCTAACTTAGGAAGCTCTGACGTTCTTACCATCATGCAATACAACAACCTAACTTAGGAAGCTCTGACCGTCTTACCATCATGCAATACAACAGCCTAACTTAGGAAGCTCTGACTATCTTACCATCATGCAATACAACAACCTAACTTAGGAAGCTCTGACCATCTTACCATCATGCAATTCAACAACCTAACTTAGGAAGCTCTGACCATCTTACCATCATGCAATACAACAACCTAACTTAGGAAGCTCTGACCATCTTACCATCATGCAATACAACAGCCTAACTTAGGAAGCTCTGACCTTCTTACCATCATGCAATACAACAACCTAACTTAGGAAGCTCTGACCTTCTTACCATCATGCAATACAACAACCTAACTTAGGAAGCTCTGACCTTCTTACCATCATGCAATACAACAACCTAACTTAGGAAGCTCTGACCTTCTTACCATCATGCTTCTGTCAGCCTACAAACTGACCCTGATGAGAGAAAAGCCCACAGTTAAGCAGATCAGAGTCGGGCATGATGGGGCTTTGGAATGTCTCCAAGACTGTTTTTACTTTTTACTTTTTATTTTTTACTTTTTACTGTTTTGACATTACCTGCTGGGACATTTTCAAAGAAGCAGATACGCCAGATGGACTGGTGAACATAGCTGACTGAATACATGGAAGCAGTAATAGCTGACATCACTAAGTGTGTTGATGAAGTGTCTGACATCAACAGCATCACAATCAGAGCAAACCAAAAGCCATGGCTCAGCAACAAAGACTTTAATTTCCTGAAGGCAAGAAATGCAGCATTTAGGGCCAAGGACAAGGAGGGTCTCAGTGAAGCTGAAGCAAACCTAAAAAGGGGTATTAAAGAGGCCAAGAGGGAATGTGGAAAGAAATGACAAAGTCAGTTTGCAGACATGAGGGAAACCAGGAGTCTCTGGAAAGGGGTACAACAGATTACTGACTATAAAACCAGGTCAGCTCAGTGTGAAGACGGCACTGAATTCCTGGACAGGTTGAACTCCTGCTTTGGCAGATTTGAAGAGAAAAACAACATGGCTGCTACAAGGAGGGGGTGCTCAGCCTTAATTCCATTGAAGTGAGATAGCTTAAGAATGTGAACCCCAGGAAGGCTGCTGATCCTGATAAAATACTGGGCAAAGTACTTAAAGTCTATGCAGACCAACCATGGTCCATTCTAACTGAAATTTTCAACATCTCCCTTATTCTTGGTTAAGTTCCCTCTTGCTTCAGGGTGACAAATATTGTCCCTCTCCCCACAAAAACTAATCCAGCCTGCCTGATTGACTACAGACCAATTGCTCTAACTTCGAATGTCATGAAATGTTTTGAGAGACTAGTTAAAAGGTATCTGTTGGCCAACCTTCCATCCACCTTCGACCCTCTACAGTTCACTTATCGGGCTAACAGATCCACTGTGGATGCTGTTTCAATGGCACTCCACCTCTTAACTAATCTTCTGGAGTGAAGAAACAACTACGTCAGGCTGTTTATTGACTTCAGTCTAAAGAAAATCCACAGGTACCAATATGGGTCCAAAATCAAATTTTCAAATGTAACCAAAAAACAAAAAGACAGGAACTCAAACATTTGAAGATTTTATTCAAGTGGCAGAATATAAAATCAAAGCTTTTGAGTTACACCAACTCTTTCTCAATGCAAATATAAAACACATTCACTTCTGCCATCATTTATACCTGATAAAACCATCTAGTTAATCATAATTGGTTCAATTAATTAATTAATATAAAACATCCCTAGAACAACAAATGATAAAAAACTATTTCTTGACGAACAGACCTCAGAAAGCATGTGTGCCAACAACACCTCAGAATACATATTAGTCAGCACTGGTGTTCCTCAAGGTTGTATGCTCAGCCCTCTGTTGTTCACCATCCTCAACCATTGGGAGGGTGGCCTAATGGTTAAGGTGTTTGCCTTACAAACACATGGTGCAGGGTTTGAGTCTCACAAGGGATAATTGGCTATGCTTAAAATGGCTCGCAAGGGCAGTTAGCTTAGTACTGACCTATGAACCTATGACTGTTCTGCAAAATACACCATCCATCACATCACTACGTTTGCAGATGATACTACGGTTGTGGGCCTCATCAAAGGGGAGGATGAAAGAGCTTACAGAGTCAAGGTCTACTCATTGACTCACTGGTGTGCTAAGAATGACCTTGAGATGACAATAAAACAAAATAGATCATTATAGACTTCAGGAAAAGGTCAGAAACATACTCACCACTCATGATAAATGGTGAAGGGGTGGAAAGGGTCAAAGCTACAAAGTTCTTGGGGCTGCACATTTTAGAGGATCTCTCTTGGACTGTGAACACTGAACAGTTGGTCAAAAAAGTACACCAACATTTCCACTTTCTCAGAAGACTCCAAAAGCAAAGCTCCCACCTACTGTTCTCACCACATTGTACAGAGGAGCAGTTGAGAACATTCCCACTAGCAGGTTCACAGTTTGGTTTGGGAACAGTACAACAGCAGAAAGAAAGAAAGAAGCTACAGAGAGTGGTGCGAGTTGCCAAAAAAAACACATGGGCGCAAACTTACCATCAATTCAGGATCTGTTCACAACAATAAGCACTAAATATGCATATAAAATAATTTGTGACCCCTCTCACCGTGCACATGACTGGTTTACACAACTGTCTTTGGGCAAGAGATACTGGAGTATCCGCTGCAGGACCACCAGATACTTAAACAGCTTCTAACCGACAGTGTTGATTCATTCACAATACATAGCTCAGCTGAAAAGTGTGCAATATCTTTTTTTTCTTTGCTGTAACATTACATTTTCTTATTCATGTGCACTTGCCTGCTGTTTGTCTGATGCAGATGAACAAAGGAGGACAAGGTAACGTCCTACACTCATATGCTGCTATGTACAGTATTTTTATGACTGTCGGGGGGGGGGGTGCTTGTGTGTTTTTGCTGTTATTATTGATTTATTTATCCTTCTGTGGATCTTGGATTAAATATCTTTTTTTAAATTGAACTGTTATACTGTTGTTCTTGTGATCCAACTTCCTGTGTACTCTCTGGTGAGTTGATGCTTGGAAGTTTGTTTAGGCTGCACTTGTGTAGTCCTAAATGACAACACACTTTACTTTGACTTTGATTACACGATTTTTAACTATTTCTTATGCTAGCATAGCATTTTAACACAAAAACAAGAGTGAAATTAATATAAATTGGATAATAATTCAATAGAAAAATAAAACACAATTGCAGTTAACGTAGTTATAGCATTATGGCTGCAAGAAAGTTTCAAACTGGGGTGTTATTTGAGTTTAGTAATAATTTACAGACAGACAAGTAGAATGCAGCTTAAAAATGATAAGAGAGATATGAAAGTAGACATTATGAAATGAACAGGAGGATGAATGGACAGAGTGGGAACTGTAGTTAGTGGTGGGTGCGAGAGAAGGGGAAAGGTACGAGTTAGGAAATAAGTGCCGTATGAGGAGGAGTGATAAGGGACAAACAATTGGGAAGGAAAGTGGCTGTAAGAGTTGGAGAAAAGTAATCTGAGTAAAGCTAGTCAAGCAGGAGGAACAGAGCCAGCTTTGGCACAGGTGCTGGTTAAGCAACGTTTTGAACTATTTAAAAGTTTTGTATCTGTTTTTACTGTGTGGGGATTCATTGGCACATGATAGGAGTAGAGAGAGTCTCCAGCAGTGCTGGATGTCTTACTGATAGATAGTGAGAGTTTATTGCTAGAGCGAAGGTCTAGTGTGTGAATAGTACAGCAGGGTGTTTTGTAATGCGGGGCATTTGTCTGGAGAGTACAATAGGTTGTGGGCAATGATTAGTTGTGAGTTATGTTAACTGGTTTGGCAGTTCAAGCCAGTTTGATTGTTTTAATGCAAGGCAATGGTGTGTTTTATAAGGTTTGTCAGATACAAATGTAGCTGTTTTGTAGTAGCCGAAGGCTAGTTTAATTTTATATATAGTGTTGATATTAGTAAGAATAGGGGAAGGATATAATACAGAAGGAAGGAGGTATGGTGCTGCTAAAGTAATGCTTGCTTGATCTGTCAGGTAGTGTTTGGCCCTATAGAAGGAGATAAGTTTTGGTGATTCATTAATTGATTGATTGATTGATAGATTGATTGATTAATTGATTGACATTTGTTGACCAGGAAAGTCTACTGGGTCAGAAACCCGTTTTTCAATGGAGGCCCGGGGAGAAAAGCTTTTGTTACAGTTCAACATTTTTACAAGATAATATTTCAATAATAAAGCAGTGTACAAAAATGTTATACATTTTTCTAGAGATTAGTAATACATAGAGTGTAAAGTTTTATGTAATCTGCATAAGTGTTAGTAGCACACGTACAGTATTTCTAATGGCATTCATTATATGGAGGGGAAAAGACAGTAGATACATAATCAGTTCATGTATACACTTCAGCACATGCGAAGTTTAGGATTTAGCCTAATAATGAATTATAGAGACAAGACAGTGACTGACATACCTTGACTGATGTAGAAATGTCAATACAGTTCAGAGGATTTAGAAATTATTACTTGAAGTTGAAAAGAGTCATATTAATCAGGAAAATGTTAGAATTTGTTTACAAAAATGTTAGAATTTGTTTATGGCAGTCTATAGTCTGGGCACAAGGACAAATTTGATTGTTAAGAAAGTGACTTTTTAGGGCTAATTTGAAGTTTTTTATGGAATCATGTTGTGTAATAGAGGGTGGTAGGGCATTCAATAACTTTGCTATGGAGTGGGAGTACAAGCTCTGTCCAGCGCTCTTACTGGATTTGCATACTCTCTTATGCACTGTTTATAAGTAGACCAAAGATTCCAGGAGGGGATGTAGGATTGTAGGATAGAATGAAGTGAAGGGCAGTTTCCAGGGTGGTGTATTAGTTTAGTTAGTTGGGTGTAATAGGAGTAGTGTGGTAGTGGGAGAATTCAAACCTTTTCATTTCCTTAATGGCCTGGCAGTGTTGTGCAGGGTTTGATAGGTCAGAGGCAAATTGTGTAATTTTATAACAGCATGATTATAGTTTGTTAACTAGAGATGTGTAAAGGTTGGTAAAGATGGGGAAACCACAGATGAGCAAAGGGAGTAGTAGGGAATTTGCCAGTTTCATTTTTGTAGATTTATCCATGTAGTGTTTATGTCTGTAGAGTTTGCTTAGTTTAAAATCTGTTTTTTAATGCATTAAGAATATTTAGTTTGAAGGATAGGTTGTTATTTAAAGTCATATGGAGGTGGTTTAGACGAAAGTAGAAGTCGTTTAGATTTTGTGAAATTTAGTAGTAGCTGTGCTTCATTTAGCCAAGTTTTTATGGTTGAGAAGGTGTTTTGTGTTATTTTAAGGAGATCTTGGAGGTTGCTAGGGGAGGATATGATAGCAAAATCGTCATCATATTGGATGAGTGAACTTTGTAGGGAGACTGTGTGGAGATTATTTATAGGTACATTAAAAAGCAAATCCCAAGAATGGACCCCTGGGGGGGCTCCTGTCTTATTAACTAGATAAACATCTTAATTGTTTGCCATCTGACAGATTGCTGTCTGTTGTTCAGGTAGTTGGCAAACCAGGTGAGGGTTCTTGATAGACCGAAGTATGTGGTGATCAGATTTGAGGTTAGCATCTATTATGACTCTGAGTAGTTTACTTTGGCTTATGGTTTCTATTTTTGTGTTATTACTTGGGGTAATATGAAATGTGTGTTTCTGGTTGAGGTGTTGTTTTGGAATAAATCATAAGTTTGGTTTTTGGCATCAAGTAGCAAGTTAAAATGTTTTAGCCATATTTCAATGTCAGTGAAAGATTTTTGAGTAACTTCCTGTAATTTTGTTATGGGAGTTGACAGACTCAGGAGATCTGTTAGAAATCCTTATGTCACCTGGTGGATCGCCAGCTGGCTCAAAGAGAGGACACAGGAAGTTAGAACTGAGGAGTCCACCTCTACAAATGGGCCAGTCACAAGTGTATTCCCCCAGGGATCAGTCTTGGGCCTGCTCACTTTTGGCATTTACTTCTCTGAAGTCAAGGCCAATGTCACTGGCCTGTGGCTGACTAAATTACCAGATTATAGCAAACTAGGAACTGTCATTGAATGCAGCACTGACACAAATGTTCTCCAGGAAGGACTAACACAGACAAACAACTGGTGTCAGAGCCATGAACTCAAACTAAATGCCAAGAAATGCATACTAGTATCCTTCAGAAAGTCATCCACCACTGGTAACTATCATATTGATAACACACTCCTAAAAGTTGGCCCAGTAGTCAGGGACTTGGGAAACACGTACACAACAATCTAGCCTTTGACCATTATGTGTCTACAGTAGTGAGGAAATCATTCTATGTTGTACAACTGAGAAACAAAGAAGTCATTGTTCCACTTTTATTCTTTCCAAAATGTTTTTATTAGTTTTATAACACAATAACTTAACAGTATAGTAACAAGAAAAACAAATAAACTATATACAATGTCCATAACAACTAAAAAATCAATATATATATATATATATATATATATATATATATATATATATATATATATATATATATATATATATATATTATATTATATATATATATATATATATATATATATAAGAGAACACAATATTTCTCTAACAGACTACACAATTTTGTCCACACAATTAAATAAATCTCAATTTTACAAATGTATTTCACAAGATAAATAAACTGAACTTTAAAGACAGGAGTAGATTGGAATTTCCAATTTTTAGTAACAATTTTCCTTGCTATAAAGAGGATAGACCATAGTAAAAATGTTTGTTTTTAGGAATGACTTCAGGAACAGGAACATTGAAAAGGATAAGGGAGTCAGAAAATATACAGTTGTCATTTCATAGAGCTTTACAAAGATATCCAAAGTCTAACCAAAATGGGGAAATTAGTATGCAGTTAACAAGCGTATGCAGTCAGCATTGGGGTGTCCACATCTCCAGCACTTCATTATATCTTTCTTGTATATTATTGCTAGCCTATGTGGGGTCAAAAAATATATATGTAAAACTTTCCATGTGTATACATGCCAGAACAGGGAAGATGTGGGTTCCATCATCAACTGTAAACAAAGTTTTTTATCTTTTTCTGAGAATATTTGTCTGTTAACTTCAATTCTAAAAAGATGCATCTGTTTTCTAAAATCGTTTCTGAGAATTTTATAAATAACAGATATGTATAAAGTGTTCTTGGGTGAGCTATTAATAATTGTTGAGATAAAATCCAAGATTTGTAAGTTCATCTTCTTGTATGCCTCTAATGAGGGTACGAACTTAGTATGTATAAAATCCTTACAAGTTTGGATGTCCAGCCAATTGCAATTTTGCAAACTATATCTGGTGATCAAATAGTCTGTAGAACTTATTTCATTAGCTGAGAGAAATTGATTCCAATACAATAGGTCACGTTCCCCTTTTATTCAGCATTCATGAGACCTCCACTTTTATTCAGTATTCATTAGACCTGTCAATGAGTACAATGCCCACTTTGGTATGTACCTAACTAGGCATATCCGACAAATGGAAATTCCACAGAGGTTCCTCACTAAAAGAATACAGGGCGTAAATAACATGTCCTATGCAGACTGCCTCAAGGCCCTATCCCTGTATTCTGTGTCCTACAGACTGTTGAGGAGAGATCTATGCCTGGCGTACAAGGCATTGTCAGGCCCCACTCTGATGGATCTCCTACATATCAACAAAACAAACATCAGAATTACCCATTCAAAGACTGCATCTTTTCTGGAACAGCCTCACCATCCATATGAAGCAGAGTTCCTCCCTAATCCAATTCAACTGTAATTTAGACAGTTGTATGGAGAACAGAAAATCCATCCTGGTGTGGCACTTATATGTCTCTAATGGACACAGGCAGCCTGTAATGGTTCATCTCCCAGGCCCCTACTTCCACTTATCAAAGGTAATAGAACTTGTCAGAGATTTCAGATGCATGATTAGCTTAAAAATGCCCTTCTGGACATTAGCCTAGTAACTACCTATGAACCTATGGGGCAGAGCCAATAAGGATTGAATCGTCAATGTGTTGTATGGGAGTGGCAAATATTGTAGCGGTATGAAGTTTATTTATAAAAATATTAAATAGAAGGAGGCCAAGTATTGACCTTTGGGCAACACCAACAGAGATTGGTTGAAATGCTGAAAGGTTTTGTTGCCATTTAGTTGCCTGCTGAAGACTGCAAAAATAACTGAAACCAGGAGAGCGAGGTGTAAATGAGACCTAGTGTTGCAAGTTCAGAGAGGAGCTTTTGGTGGGACACTGTGTCAAATGCTTTGGAATGGTCAAGGAGAACTGAGGAAATGAGCCTGTCCTCATTGCTGTATTGATTTTCCATGCTGGCGAATTTGAGGAGAGTAGTAGTAATACTGTGGTTGGGCCTGAAACCATGATGGGTGTTGGAGAGGAAGTTGTGTTTTGCTGAAGAGCATGTCATTTATGCTTCTTTACTAACCCCTGTAATTTCAGTGATATGAACATTTGTTTGAAATGTGAGGACATAATTTTATTCAATCAAAAAGCTTAGGCCCCACCCATTGGAAGTTAAAGTGCAAACTTCCAGCACTGCATTGGATGGAATGAGTTAAGAGACATTGTATAGAGAGAGGGCTGCCAGTCTGACCTAATAACTAAGACATGTGAGGCCACTGATCTTTTTAAGTAAGAATCGCTGACAAATATATGCTAAAGAGTTATTATGTTCTGTAGTGATTCAGCTGAGATACGATTAAAGGGGAATTAAGATTTCTTTTGCTCTAGACATGACACCTTTGGAAAATATGTTTGTTAATGTGAATGGCTCAACAAGTAATAGACTCACCTTTGGTGAAAGAAGAGTAGAAGGATGTGGGTTCTATTCCTGCTGCAGGTGACTGGATTGCTGACACTGCAGTACAGCACTAGTGGGTGCTGCACGTCTGAGTGTTTTATCCTCTGGATGAGACATTAAACAGAGATCCTGTCTTCTTGAGGTGGTGATAGCTCAAATGGATGCAAAAATCTCAAAGCACCTGTCAAAACCTGTAAGGAAGTTCTTTGGTGCATTCACCAATGTTTCCCTATTAGTGTAAATACTACCTTTGGTCTCTCATGAAAAGAGGACACTAGCCTTGTAAGATTAACCAAGTCAATAAAGGGTAAATAAATAAACAGATGAAGCAGTTAGAATGATTTCTGAGTTACTGCAAGAGACATAATGGTTAAAAGATAATGAATTCTAAAAAGAGTGTCCAGATCCCTTATGACAGTGTCTGATTGGAGAGGTGTGTAACCAATATAGTATAGGAAAACATTTTGTTTACCAAAATAAACTATACTGCATTTTGACATTTAATTTATCTGAAAGTCCTTAATAAACATGTCTAAAACATAATCAATGTTTTAACAGAAGAAGAGCTTCAGAGGAAACCGTGTAATTCAGACATGACTGTATGTAGATATTCATAACATTTTGTCACTATACTGTCTTTCGGCTTTTCCTGGTTAGGAGTCGCCACAGCGGAACTCCAGTCCGCTAATGATTGCAGTGCATTTTTATGGTGTCGAGTTGCTAGCCCAGTGCCCAACCTTCAAAGAAGGCCACCCGCACACGCATGCACCTACCTGCATGTGTTGAAATTCACTCTACCGTGGGAGGACATACAGACTCTGCACAGAAGGTGCTCCAGCCTGAGAATCGAACCGGAGAACCTTTTGTTGTGAGGCGACAACGCTAACCGCTGCACACTGTTCTTTATACATTAGCCAGTTATATTACACTGTTGTAATGTGTTTCTTCACATGTATTCCAGTTTGTTGTTGCAGATATTCATTTATGACAATATACAAACAGAGTAAAGCATAATGACTACATAAAAATAACTGCTGAGAATATAAATCCCCCTCATAAAACCAAAAATAACAGTCAACAAATAAAACGCAGATGGTACATTGTACTATGGTGATCAATTCTTTATTATACAATGAAACCATTCATGTTCTAAATCATGCGTAATGTCTGGATAAAGCAAACATACCTACTGTAAATCAGTCATTACTCACAGAAAGAATGGCTTTAAGGTTTCTATAAAAAGTAACTAATACATAAGCAGAGCTCATTAGAAACGTAACTTAATGTAACGTTTTCCCTGACACACTGGGTATCAGATACAGGGGGAAAAGCATATCCACTTATGGAATTTCGTAATTTACCAACTTCATGATAGAGCTGACGTGTTGTCTTTCAAAAATGCATACAGATCCCACTACAGGATAATTCAATCCTGTCATAAGTGTGGTCCCCTCTAATTCTTCCTGCACTCCTAAATCTCCCAGTGTTCTTATCATTCTAAATGATCACCGTTTTTATCTGCCTTATGTTGTACCTTTTTTCCTGCTCCCTCATTCTCCTCTTTATTTCCCCCCATATAATTCCATTTACCCATCATACCCTACTGTAGCCCCTCACCCCCTCACTTATTAACGCCTTCATTCCTTAGTAATGTCCTGTTAATCCTTTTTTCTCCCTGTCATTATTCACCCAGCTATACTTTGTACTTTTCTTTGCTCTTGTAAATAAAACATACATAGATATGGTGTATCGCTTGTCAAAATATTCGTTATCTTATGAAATTCAGAACAACAACTCTTGTCTGACTGCATTGTATCCAGTAATACTTCTTCTTCTTCTTTCGGCTTTTCCCGGTTAGGGATCGCCACAGCGGATCACCTGTCTGCTCATGATTGGCAGTGGAGTTTTACGGTGTCAAGTTGCCAGCCCGGCACTCAACCTTCCACAGAAGTCATGCACACACACGCATACACTCATGCCTAAGGCCAATTTCGAGTATCCAGTCCACCGACAGCATGTCTTTGGGATGTGGGAGGAAACCAGAGCACCCGGAGGAAACCCACACAACCACAGTTAGGACATGCAGACTCTGCACAGAAGGCACCCCAGCCGAAGATCAAACCGGGGAACCTCTCGCTGTGAGGCAGCAACACTAACCGCTGCACCACCGTGGCCACCCTATTGTATGCAGTAATACATTAATACAAAATTCACTCCTATTTTGAATTCATTGTCTTCTAAACATACTGTATGACAATATTAAATATTTTAATTCTTTTTCTTGTTCTTTGCCTCAGGTGCCCACAGAAAATGCACAGTGTCCTGTAGAGCAGGTAACTAACTGACTAGCTAACCAAGGAACTTACTAAATAAATACAAAGATGGCACAGTAGACCTCAATATTTAAGCTGCTTTTCATGCATTTAGTACATACATCCCAGCAGTCACTGCATACATATATGCAGTCAGCACATGCGTACATGCAGTCACTACATACATCCATGCAGTCAGTACATGCACTCACTGCAGTCACTATATCCATCTATGCACTCAGTACATGCAATCACTGCAGTCACTAGACACATCCATGCAGTCAGTATATGGTTCATAGGTTCATAGGTTCATAGGTTCATACTAGGCTATCTGCCCTAGGGCATTTATAAGCCTAGCCAGAGTGTGTTTGGCTTTCACCACCCATTTTAAATAAATTTTGCTATGCCCTTTTTCGAGGTTAGTATACTGTGCCTCTGTCTAACAGTGACACAGAAGTGATACCCAGGGTAAACCTACGATCTCCCATCCACTCATCAAGATTCCTCTTGAAGAGAGTCAATGAGGGACTCTGCCTAACCTGGACTGGGATTTTATTCCAGAGTGAAGGGAGCCTCTGAGTTATGAATCTGTCCCTCCAGCATGTCCTATTTATTTCAGTGCTGAGGTTCAAGTCTCGAGCGCGTGGCTCGATGTGATTTGGATTTTCTGAGGTGCAGCATGCCCATTAATTCCAGGTTGGACATTGCTTTATACATCAGGCACAGATCGCCTCTGAGCAGGCGGTATGCCACTGAGTAGAGCTGGAGTTTCTTTAACCGGGCAGCATATGGCATCTGTTTGAGCCCTTTGATCCTCTTGGTGAGGTACTTTGGGGTCTTTCCAGTTGCTGCAGGTGTCTGATAAGGTACATCCCAAAAGGGGCATTGTACTCAATTATGGGCCTGATGAGGGATGAGTAAAGAGGCACAATGACCTCCCCTGATCTAGATGTGAATCCCTTCATAATTAGGTGGGCTATATAAAATGTTTTTCTAACCACTTTGGCCACGTGGTTGTCAAATGAGAGATTGCTATCAACTTGGGTCCCCAGGTCCCTAATTACTTCTTCTGTACTTAATGGATTACCACCTATGTGGTAATTTGTGGGCACTTTGTTTTTGCCAAAGGGGATGACTATACACTTTTTGGTGTTTAGCTTGAGGCCATGGCTCTGGCACCAGTTGTCTGTTTCTATGAGGCCCTTCAGATGCTTGTGTTGGCTGGAGAGTCGATTATGGCGCTCAGTTTGCAGTCATCTGCGAACTTGGTCATCCACAGTCCTTCCATGTTGGCCTGTACCTCCGAGAAATATATACCGAACAAGAGAAGTCCCAGGACTGAGCCTTGTGGGACACCACTTGTAACTGGTTTGGAGTCTGACATGGCTCCAGCAATTCTAACCATGTGGGTTTTGTCCTTGAGCCAGTTTGCAACCCATCTAGTGATATAGGGGTTTATATTTAAGCTGGTGAGCTTATCTATAATGCCCGAGTGGGGTATTGTATCGAAGGCTTTGCAAGGTCCAGGTAGGCTGTGTGGACTACCTTCCCTCGTCAATGGCCTTGGTGACTGTTTCAAAGAAATTGACCAGGTTTAAGAGGCAGGATCTGCCTTTAACAAAGCCGAACTGGGTAGGATCCAGTGCCTGTAGGTCCCCAATATCTTTATTTATGAGGTCCATAATGATCCTTTCCATAGCTTTGCAGACCAAGCTAGTCAGGCTTATGGGGCGATAGTTTCCAGGATCCGTTGAGGCACCACCTTTGTGGAGAGGGACCACTGTTGCTGTATGCCACTCTTTGGGTACATATCCTGTAGTAAGGCTGAGATTGAACAGTAGTTTTATGTTTGGGTTTAGCTCTTCTTGGAGTTCATGTAGGATGCAGCCTGGGACACCATCTGGTCCCATTGATGCTGTGTTTTTTGCTTTGGAGAGGGCAGCTCTTACCTGTGCATCTGAGATGTCAGGGGGGGCAGCACTCTGCTGGGATAGATATTTGCCCTGTTGGTGGGGAGGGGGGGGAGAAGTTTGCGCTGAACCTGTCAGCTAGGATGTTGGCAATGTCTGTGGGTTCGGTGCATTTTTTGTCATTTTGGACTAATTCTGAGCATATCTGATTATAACAAGATTGTCAAGTTCGCCACAGATGCCACTCATAGATCCCATAACTGCCTTGCCCTCAAGCAACTAAATTGGCTTGAGCTACCTCAGCTACTCCTACTCAACCAGCTCGTAATAGCTCACAAGCTCTACTACCTTCCAGAAAAGAACCCAGCCCTTCAGCACTTAGTTCATCACTATACCACTACTAGAGCCTTAAGATCCAATAATCCAAACCTAATCAGTGTCATCAAACATAAAAATGAAGCTGGGAAATCTCTCTCTGCCTGCTCCATTGCCAACATCTGGAACTCACTCCCAATCTTCTATCACCTCCCATCTCCAATTTAAAAAGCTCCCCAAAACCCACAACTTAAATAACTGGCTTTGCTCATGCTACCCCCCAGGTTAATGCACACTCTGCACTGTTGCTAGGAATCCATCATGATCCAACTATCTCAATGATAAGTCCTTTACAGAGCCAGTAGACCTGTTTTAACTAATGAAAAGTTCTGAACAGAAAGAGCAACCTTCTTGTAAAAAAAAAAAGGGTAACGCAAGCTTTTCTTCATGCATCATTCACTATTTCAACTACCTAGAAATTGTTAATGCTTGCTTATGTATGCCTATATGTATTCTTGGATGTATTCCTTCTTAGTGTTATGTGGAGCTTTTCTCCCGGGCCTCCGCTGAAAATGGACCTGTGTCCAGTCGGACTTCCCCAGTTAACAAATGTAAAATAAATAAATAAATAAAAATAATAAAATTACACAGGCAGCAGTCCAGCCCAGCCCATAATACTACTATAAACTATGCAAACACCTTCCTCTCTGGTTTTTCACACACTCTACACCACCGGTGTAGACAAGTGGGTAAATTTTAACAAACAAAACAACAAAATGATAGGGGCTGCAATAGCTATCATACAACAACTTGTGGAAGAGGCTGAGGGTGGTGAGGATGAGAATGCTGACGACCAACCCACAGAGAGGAGATGGAAAAAAGTGTACAGACCCAGGGTAGCCTACCAGGGGCTACATGACCTGGAGATAGTAGAGCACTATAGGGTGGACAGGGACCTCCTACAGCAAATTGTTGAGCTGTGCCAGCCACGGCTGACACACAGAACTAGCAGAGAGGAACCCATCCCAGTGGATACGAAGGTATGTGTAGGCCTAAGAATACTAGCTACAGGTACCTTCCAAAGGCCAACTGGGGATTTGATGGGGATCTCACAGGCATCAGCATCCAGGGTACTCCACCATTTCCTGTATGCCATGTCAGCACATGTCGGTGAGCACGTATATCTCCCCAACACCTGTGAGGTGTTGGCCAGCAATATGCAACTGTTATACCAAATAGCAGAATACCCTGAGGTAGTGGGTGCTATAGACTGCGTGCAGATATGCATCAAATCACCACCTGGTGAGTGGGGTAGGGTCTACATCAACCGCAAGGACTTCCCCTCCATCAACTGCCAGATCGTGTGCAATGCCCAGGGCATAATAATGAATGTGTGTGCTGGCTGCCCTGGAAGCTATCCCGATTTCCAGAGCTGGCATCTGATGCGGCTGTACCAGAGATTTTCCAATGGGGACATCCCTCACGGTCACCTAGTGGGGGATGCTGGATACGCACTGGAGCTGTGGCTGATGACACCCATCAGAAATGCACACACCCGAACAAGAACTCCATAATGAGGCACACACACAGACACAAATTATAGTAGAGTGTGTGTTTGGGATGCTCAAGTCACAGTTCCGTGCCTGGACACATCCGGTGGAGCCTTGCAGTACTCACCAGCTACATGTACCCAAATTGTCATCGTATGTGCCATGCTACACAATATGATCCTGTGGAAACAGCTGTAGCAGGAACAGCACGGGGCAGGGCCACACAGCCCCTGACTATTGCCAAGACCTGCACAGGCACAGAGTGACTCGGAGGAGGAACAACCTGAACCTCCCCCAGTAAGCAGAAGGAGGCATGCCCAGTATGCCCTGGCCTTGGCAAAGAGGCAACTCATAGCACATACACTGACACAGGAGGGACCCAGGGAATAGCACCTCTCTCTGACTCTCACATACAGTAAAAGGGATGCAAAACATGACACTACCTGTGCTCAACCATGTGTAGGGAGTATACTATGTGCATCTGACATAGGCAGCCCTGCAGCACCACCCTCAATACTGGGACACCCACTTGGTAAGGGACTCAAACATGCCATTCAGTGAGGTTCACATACCCAACAACAGTCACGGCCAGCAGGACAGGTGTAGACAAACACAAACAAAGGCTGTTCTATGGCCTCTGAATGATGCCTATGGGTAACCCTCCCCAGGCCTACACTGACAGACTACAGCAGGTCAGGCAGTGGGATGTTAGTTCTGAAGGGTAGGAAGTCAGAAACTAATATGTAGGTCAATCATAGCTAAGACCTGTAGTACACTGATATGCCTGTAGTCAGCATGATAAGTTAGAATACAGAATGAAATGGAGTACCTGACATACCTGTACAGTCATAGCAAATGTGTACAAGTGTCAGGTGTGCCCCCCCCATCCTATGTAGTAATGTAATAACAGTCAGGTGTGCCCCTCCAATCCTGTGTAGAAATGTAGAAATAGTCAGGTGTGCCCCCCATCCTACGTAGAAATGTAGTAACAGTCAGGTGAGCCCCCCCAGTCCTATGTAGAAATGTAGAAATAGTCAGGTGTGCCCCCCCAATCCTGTGTAGAAATGTAGATATAGTCAGGTGTGCCCCCTTAATCCTGTGCAGGAATGCAGAAACAGTCAGGGTGTGCCCCCCCCCATTCCTGTGTAGAAATAGTCAGGTATGTCCCCCCAATCATGTGTAGGAATGCAGAAACAGTCAGGTGTGCTCCCCCAATCCTGTGTAGAAATGTAGAAATAGTCAGGTGTGCCCCCCATCCTACGTAGAAATGTAGTAACAGTCAGGTGTGTCCCCCAATCCTGTGTAGGAATGCAGAAAGAGTCAGGTGTGCTCCCCCAAGAGCTGAAATCTAGGTAGTTTAAGACTGAACCTATGGCTCAGATTTGCTTCGTTATGACTGCACATCTTAAGCATTTGGGGTGTGTCATGTATGTCAGGCATTCTATAAGCGGACTGGAGCCCTATGGCTCAGATTTGCTTCTAGCTAAGCACAGCTAAGCAAGGGGGTGTGTCTGAGTCTGCATAACACTCTTTACATTGCCTAAAGCGGATGTGCACTCCACGCACTGGGTTTTAAAGGAAAAAAATGAAACCAGGAAATAACATCTCTGTGCACATTTGAGCACTGTGTTTGTGCGACGCATCCCCAGGCTTAAACAGGAAGGCAATGGGAAGAGAAAACAGCAGTAGGAAGATAATCTAGGAGAACTAGCATAGCTGGCAGGTGAAATGTATCAGAATCAGCCAAACCTCCACTACCTATATTAACCTCCACGGGTTCACCCAAATTATATCTGATCCCACTAGAATTGACAAAACATCCAATCACCAGTCCATCCTATACTGGATTTTGCTATCTGACCCCAGTCTTGCACATCAGTCAGACTGCCTTCCTGAAAGTTTAAGCGACTACCAAGCAACTTACCTAATCAGGCACTGATCCCATCATATTCACCATCCCATCCTCAGAGTAATATATAACAAAAAGTCCTTTAGAACTACTGAATTAATCAATTCACTAAAATGCTGTAATTGGACTCCCCTAAAACAACTAACTCTAGACATAGCTGTGGAGTACTTCAACTCTACTTTCTTAAACATCTTAAACTATCATGCACCCTCTAGAACCATTAAAATCAAAAGTAATTATGCCCCATGGCTAACTACAGATACCAAAACATTAATGAAAGAAAGGGACAAAGCCTGGCTACAGTTTCACAAAAACAAAACCACCACTTTGAGACAACACTAACTAAAGAACTCTGGAACAAAGCCAAAAAACAAATCAAACATTACAAATATAATTACTACAAATCCATACAAGAAAAAATATGCTCATAACCCACATCAATTTTGGGCCACAATAAATACTTTACTGCACCCAGGAAGATCCACCACTCCATCCCCTGTACTACCAAACAACCATGAAAACACTCTCACCCAATTTAATAATTTTTTTGCAGAAACAATCCAAACCCTAGCCAACACCCAAAATAGTACTGGTACCCCCAGTTCAATAGACATTCCAACCCATCCCAACACACAAAACTACCCCTCCAGCACCCAGTCTCTACAAAAACAATTGCTAAACTCCTCAAAAAACTTAAACCAACCACACTGGCAGCTGATAATCTGCCAGCAGACTTCCTTCAGATGACTTCTGAAGCAATAGCCTACCCAGTGTCCATCCTAATAAATAGGTCAATATCAGAATGTAAAGTACCTCACTTATGGAAAATATCACATATTATACCACTACACAAAGGAGGTAAATCCCTTGAGCTAACCAACTATCATCCCATCGTATTCTATCTCCTCTATCAAAAATATTGCAAAGAGTTGTTCATTCTCAACTCATGCAGTTCCTTCTACAAAATGACCTACTATCCGAATCTCAGCACGGCTTTAGACCTTCCCATAGCACCACCACAGCACTATCTCTTTCACTAACATGATAACAATCATCACAGAAACAAAGGACTATTTGTATCCTCCATATTCTTAGACTTATCCAAAGCCTTTGATATGGTTAACCATACTATACTCCTGGAGACTCTAGCAACCCTTAACATAAGCTCCTCCACCATATCATGGTTCAGTAACTATTTATCAGACTATCAACAAGCTGTTCTATGGCAAGACCAACTGTCCCTGCTACCACCAGTAGCCATAGGTCCCTCACGGGTCTATCCTCGGGCCTTTGCTGCTCTCACTTTTTACTAATCAGACTGCCTCAGCCTCACCCTCAGCCTCAGTCGTGCAATATGCAGATGACACCACCATTATATGTGCAGCCCCCACCCTAAGGGAGCTTCAAACCATAACTCAAAACAACTTTACCCTTGCAGAATCATGGTTCACTAACATCAAACTTATTCTTAATCCCAAAAAGACAAAATTCATTCTTTTCAATCCTGGAAAATCTCTCCCACTAAACAATGACTTTAAAATTACATCTAAAGACATTATAGAGATCAACCCAACCACACACACTAAACTGCTAGGTGTTGAAATTGTCAATAATATGAAATTCGACATACACATAGCCCAAACTGTAAAGAAAGTTAACAAAAAGCTTTGTCTACTTCATAGGAACAAACAGTTCATCACCAAACATACCAAAGCCACTATTGCAAGGACTCACCTCCTATCTATTCTCCTTTATGCCTCCCCTATTTTTACCCACCTTTGCCACAGCGAATTAATCAAAATGGAATCTTGTTACAACAAGATTATCAAGTTTGCCACAGATGCCACTCATAGATCCCATAACTGCCTTGCCCTCAAGCAACTAAATTGGCTTGAGCTACCTCAGCTACTCCTACTCAACCAGCTCGTAATAGCTCACAAGCTCTACTACCTTCCAGAAAAGAACCCAGCCCTTCAGCACTTAGTTCATCACTATACCACTACTAGAGCCTTAAGATCCAATAATCCAAACCTAATCAGTGTCATCAAACATAAAAATGAAGCTGGGAAATCTCTCTCTGCCTGCTCCATTGCCAACATCTGGAACTCACTCCCAATCTTCTATCACCTCCCATCTCCAATTTAAAAAGCTCCCCAAAACCCACAACTTAAATAACTGGATTTGCTCATGCTACCCCCCAGGTTAATGCACACTCTGCACTGTTGCTAGGAATCCATCATGTTCCAACTATCCCAATGATAAGTCCTTTACAGAGCCAGTAGACCTGTTTTAACTAATGAAAAGTTCTGAACAGAAAGAGCAACCTTCTAGTAAAAAAAAAAAAAAAAAGGGTAACGCAAGCTTTTCTTTATGCATCATTCACTATTTCAACTACCTAGAAATTGTTAATGCTTGCTTATGTATGCCTATATGTATTCTTGGATGTATTCCTTCTTAGTGTTATGTGGAGCTTTTCTCCCGGGCCTCTGCTGAAAATGGACCTGTGTCCAGTCGGACTTCCCCAGTTAACAAATGTAAAATAAATAAATAAATAAAAATAATAAAATTACACAGGCAGCAGTCCAGCCCAGCCCATAATACTACTATAAACTATGCAAACACCTTCCCCTCTGGTTTTTCACACACTCTACACCACCGGTGTAGACAAGTGGGTAAATTTTAACAAACAAAACAACAAAATGATAGGGGCTGCAATAGCTATCATACAACAACTTGTGGAAGAGGCTGAGGGTGGTGAGGATGAGAATGCTGACGACCAACCCACAGAGAGGAGATGGAAAAAAGTGTACAGACCCAGGGTAGCCTACCAGGGGCTACATGACCTGGAGATAGTGGAGCACTATAGGGTGGACAGGGACCTCCTACAGCAAATTGTTGAGCTGTGACGGCCATGGCTGACACACAGAACTAGCAGAGGGGAACCCATCCCAGTGGATACGAAGGTATGTGTAGACCTAAGAATACTAGCTACAGGTACCTTCCAAAGGCCAACTGGGGATTTGATGGGGATCTCACAGGCATCAGCATCCAGGGTACTCCACCAGTTCCTGTATGCCATGTCAGCACATGTCGGTGAGCACGTATATCTCCCCAACACCCGTAAGGTGTTGGCCAGCAATATGCAGCTGTTATACCAAATAGCAGAATACCCTGAGGTAGTGGGTGCTATAGACTGCGTGCAGATATGCATCAAATCACCACCTGGTGAGTGGGGTAGGGTCTACATCAACCGCAAGGGCTTCCCCTCCATCAACTGCCAGATCGTGTGCGATGCCCAGGACATAATAATGAATGTGTGTGCTGGCTGCCCTGGAAGCTACCCCGATTTCCAGAGCTAGCATCTGATGCGGCTGTTCCAGAGATTTTGGGGATGCTGGATACGCACTGGAGCTGTGGCTGATGACACCCATCATAAATGCAAACACCCGAACAAGAACTCCATAATGAGGCACACACACAGACACAAATTATAGTAGAGTGTGTGTTTGGGATGCTCAAGTCACAGTTCCATGCCTGGACACATCTGGTGGAGCCTTGCAGTACTCACCAGCTACATGTACCCAAATTGTCCTCGTATGTGCCATGCTACACAATATGATCCTGTGGAAACAGCTGCAGCAGGAACAGCATGGGGCAAGGCCAAACAGCCCCCCACCATTGTCAAGGCCTGCACAGGCATAGAGTGACTTGGAGGAGGAACAACCTGAGCCTCCCCCAGTAAGCAGAAGGAGGCATGCCCAGTATGCCCTGGCCTTGGCAAAGAAGCAACTCATAGCACATACACTGACACAGGAGGGACCCAGGGAATAGCACCTCTCTCTGACTCTCACATACAGTAAAAGGGATGCAAAACATGACAATACCTGTGCTTAACCATGTGTAGGGAGTATACTATGTGCATCTGACATAGGCAGCCCTGCAGCACCACCCTCAATACTGGGACACCCACTTGGTAAGGGACTCACACATGCCATTCAGTGAGGTTCACATACCCAACAACAGTCACGGCCAGCAGGACAGGTGTAGACAAACACAAACAAAGGCTGTCCTATGGCCTCTGAATGATGCCTATGGATAACCCTCCCCAGGCCTACACAAACAGACTACAGCAGGTCAGGCAGTGGGATGTTAGTTCTGAAGGGTAGGAAGTCAGAAACTAATATGTAGGTCAGTCATAGCTAAGACCTGTAGTACACTGATATGCCTGTAGTCAGCATGATAGGTTAGAATACAGAATGAAATGGAGTACCTGACATACCTGTACAGTCATAGCAAATGTGTACAAGTGTCAGGTGTGCCCCCCCCATCCTACGTAGTAATGTAATAACAGTCAGATGTGCCCCTCCAATCCTGAGTAGAAATGTTGAAATAGTCAGGTGTGCCACCCATCCTACATACCAATATAGTAACAGTCAGGTGAGCCCCCCCAGTCCTATGTAGAAATGTAGAAATCATCAGGTGTGCCCTCCCAATCCAATGTAGAATTGAAGAAAGAGTCAGGTGTGCCCCCTTAATCCTGTGCAGGAATGCAGAAACAGTCAGGTGTGCCCCCCCATTCCTGTGTAGAAATAGTCAGGTGTGTCCCCCCCAATCCTGTGTAGGAATGCAGAAACAGTCAGGTGTGCTTCCCCAATCCTGTGTAGAAATGTAGAAATAGTCAGGTGTGCCCCCATCCTACGTAGAAATGTAGTAACAGTCAGGTGTGTCCCCCAATCCTGTGTAGAAATGTAGAAATAGTCAGGTGTGCTCCCTCAATCCTGTGTAGAAAAGTAGAAATAGTCAAGTGGGCCTCCCCAGTCCTGTGTAGGAATGCAGAAAGAGTCAGGTGTGCTCCCCCAACCCCACTTAACTATGTAGTAATGGTTTGGAGTGCCCCCCCAATCTGATGTACACATGTAACAGTCAGGTGTGCCCCCCCCCACAACCCTATGTATAAATGTAGTAACATGAATGTGTAGGTGTAATACCAGTGGAGCACAGATGTGGCCAAGGTAGCAGGATAGGTTGTAGCATATGTACAATATGCAGGTATGTGTGTGTTAGGTTGGTGTGTGTCTCATATCGTGTGAGAGTGGTCGGTATGTATACATGTTGAGGTAGGCCTGGTGGCCATTGCCCACTACCACTGATGACAGGGACAAGTCCTCACAACTGCAGTGCCATACACAATACCCATCAGTATAACACAAGCTAGCAGTAAGTTATTGCAAATGTATGGTGGTAATATGTGCCACCATCTGAAAGACTGACATGGCATGGCTGTTGGGCTAGATATACAAACAGTACATAGGGGAAAGTACCCCAGACATACAGTATATATTGTATCACTGTGAAATGGACACACCTTTGGAAAAGTACATACAGGTATGCATCACATTATCTGGTCCTGTAGTAGGGGATACTGATGTTGTCTGCCCAAACACTCGCAGATCACAAAGGGGGTAGGACTGATGTATTGGGAAACAGCTGATGTACCTGCACATAGAAGCATAAATGGAATGCCCAATGCATATCTGTGTGTCAGATGCAAGTACTGTCCATAGCACACATGCACCCAGCTCATGCAGACACCACTAACAGGCACCTCTCTGGTCATATCTCTGCTGTGGGGAATGGATACAGTAAGACCCCACCTCTATATATGGCAATAGCAGAAAACTGCAGCATGCAGTGCAGGTGTCCCATGCAGGTGTGTCCCTAGCTGTAGGTAGCACCCTGCCAGCATCCACACCACCTGAGCAAGACTGTTAGGAGGTATTGGCATGAACACCTACCACACCTAATCTGTCACCCCAGGGGAATATACTGTATGGTGGTCTGGGACTGTAGGACTGACAGAATGAAACAATCTTGCCACAACTGGCATGCAGCAACACATAATGCCTCACAGGCATCTGCCAAAGGCCCGTGTCTCACACGTACTGCCAATGCATGTTATGTCACAGACACCCAAATAACAACATAACACACTCCACCTAAGCCATATGCAAGGCCATGTGGACAAACCACAGTAACAGGTCCACCATGTCACACTGCATGAACTATGGACCAACACCAAAACACAGCTGTGATGGGGTGATACCCTTAGGGAAAGTATAGAGAATGTATGCATAATGTATGGAAGTGGTTAGAATAATAGAGGGGGGGTGAGAGCATGGTCAGCATGGAATGTGCAGTGTCCGACACCAAGCTGTGTAGACACACTATCCCTGGCTGCAAACACATAAATGGGTGGCTACACACCTGCCCATACACCACAATAGGGTAAATGTCCTGACCCATGACCCGTCCCTGGCTAACCTGTGCAAATTTGTACAACTGTGAGGCATTGCCACAGCAAGATAAGCCCACACTGTCATGTTGATGGGCGTACAAGTATGGGATCCTCTGCTAGCACTGTACCAAGGTGCTGAACCGGATACACAAACCCAGCACCAAATGTCTGCAGCTCCCCCTCCAGAATGGCATAACTTACCATGAATACGTAGGTGTCTGCCCACAATACCGGACACAGCTGCAGTCACCCTTGTCACCCAAGACATCGCTGTGAGCAAGAATGTCCACCTGACAGTACATGAGGACAGAAAACATCACAGTGTATAACAGTACACATCTGAATATCTCTACTAACAGCAGTACCATGCAGCTGAAGCAGCACAGACACAATCACCTACAGTACACATTATCCCCTGCACACTTTGTCCCCATATTGCCAAATGATCGATGGATACCCTGCAGAAACAGTATTCTACCTGTAGGTGTGCAACACAAAGGTCTGCACTGCAGTACAAACTACCTGGACTCGATCCACACATTCAATACAGATGGGCATACTAGACATGCTCACACACTTAAACAAATGAAGGCCATGTCTACAAACACCAGTGGACCAGGCATATCTAGCAGTCACAGATGTTAGTGCAGACACTCCTCAGTATGCACCACTCATGCTTTGCGCACACAGTGGATAGGAATACAGACATATATCTAAAGACAGCACACTATAAAAAGCCAAAAGTAGACGTACATAGATGTGTGGAAGAGGGTGACTGTGACAAGGAGCCATCCAGGCCTGTCCCACCCAGCACACAGTCAAAGGGCCACAACTACATGAGATTCAGCTGTCACTCACTGTAGATACTAGCCAACAGTATCTGTCAGCATTACAGACTCTGAGGTACAAGTGCTAGCTGTGCAACATGACTGTACAAGGAAGTAGTCATCTAGCAGCTGTATACACGTACCTGTGGAATATGACCCTGCGTGTGTCCACATGTGATGTGTCAACCTCTAGATGAATGGGTTATGGCCCATGCACACACACTGCCCTCCCCATAGCCCTACTATGACAAGCCTGCTGAGGTCATCCACTGTGAAATACACCTTTGGGAAAGTTGTAGCCCAGTAATCTCTGTGGTGTGACCTATAACTGCATACTGCTGTAGTGTGATAACCTAGTTAGGTAGGAGTTCCAATCCCAGACATGGCAGTTGTGTGTGTGTTTGTCTGTCTCTGTCTGTGTAGGGAGCAATGCTTTTTAGGGTAGTCACACTCCCTACAATTCAAGTGCCCTACTTTGGTAAGGATGCTGATGTCATCCACCTAGAAATACACCTCTGGGAAAGTTGTAGCCCAGTAATCTCTGTAGCACATCCCATAACTGCGTACTGCTGTAGTGTGATAAAATAGGTAGGAGGTCTAATCCTAGACTTGGCAAGAGTGTGTGTGTGTGTGTGTGTGTGTGTGTGTGTGTGTGTGTGTGTGTGTGTGTGTGTGTGTGTGTGTGTGTGTGTGTGTGTGTCCCTGTCTGTGTAGAGAGTGATGCTTTTCAGGCTAGTCACACACACTGCAATTCAAATGCTATACTTTGGCAAGGCTGTTGATGTCATCCACCTTGAAATACACCTCTGGGAAGGTTGTAGCCCAGTAATCTCCGTAGCGCATCCCATAACTGCATACTGCTCTAGTGTGATAAAATAGTAGGAGTTCTAATCCCAGACTTAGCAACTGTGTGTGTGTGTGTGTGTGTGTGTGTGTGTGTGTGTGTGTGTGTGTGTGTGTGTGTGTGTGTGTGTGTGTGTGTGTGTGTGTGTGTGTGTGTGTGTGTGTGTGTGTGTGTTTGTCCCTGTCTGTGTAGAGAGCAGTGCCTTTTAGGCTAGTCACAGTCCCTACAATTCAAATGCCCTACTTTGGCAAGGCTGTTGATGTCATCTACCTTGAAATACACCTTTGGGAAAGGTGTAGCCCAGTAATCTCCATGGAGCATACTATAACTGCTTACTGCTGTAGTGTGATAAAATAGGTAGAAGTTCTAATCCCAGACTTGGCAAGTGTGTGTGTGTGTGTGTGTGTGTGTGTGTGTGTGTGTGTGTGTGTGTGTGTGTCTCTCTCTCTCTGTGTAGGGAGCAATGCATTTTAGGCTAGTCACACTCAGTACAATTCAAATGGCCTACTTTGGCAATCCTGCTGATGTCATTCCCTGTGAAATACACCTTTGGGGAAGGGACATTCCAGCAGTCCCAGTGGTGCATCCTGTAACAGCATCATGCTATAGTGTGATATAGAACTCTGGTAGGAGTTCTATTCCCACACATGGTCATTGTGGATGTTTTGTGTTTCAATGTCTGTGTAGGGAGCAATGCATTTTCGGCTAGTCACACTCAGTACAATTCATATGCCCTACCTTGGGCAATCCTGCTAATGTGATTCACTGTGGAATACACCTTTGGGGAAGGAGTACTCCAGTAATCTCCGTGGTGCACCCTAAGACTTCGTGGTGCTGTAGTGTAATATACTAGTTAGGTAGGAGTTCTAATCCCAGACATTACAGAGGTGTGTGTGTGTGTGTGTGTGTGTGTGTGTGTGTGTGTGTGTGTGTGTGTGTGTCTGTGTTTGTCATTTGTATCCTGTGTGGAGGTGGTTGTGAGTGTGTAACAACTGGACTCATTGTGAAGTGAGTTTTCAAACTTCTTATATGGTGGCCCAAGTATATATCACAATGTCCACTTTACAGAGATAACAGATGTGAAACAGCTGAGAAGCTGGGGTGCAGACCATACCCCTAAATTTGACATCAATGCCAGCTGAACAATGTTAGCAACCCTTGTATTACCCAGGGAACACTCTCAACCCATGTCACATGCACACACACACACACACACACACACACACACACACACACACACACACACACACACACACACACACACACACACACACAGACTTGCCTAGGCAACAGCCACTATGTTGGTAGTACCCTGCATATTTCTCACTAATAGTAACCATGGTGTGATTCCAGTGGGCTACAGAGGGCATGGCACCCTGTCCATCAGTCCAATAGGCATGTACATGCTGACAGTGCATCCCTCCCATGTTCCCAACTGGACAACTGCAACACCTGTGGTGCCATCAAATGTGATTACCAAAGAACATATCATTCCTGAAACACAAGACCTGTATGGACATATGCCACTGACACCAGGGAATACCGTTATCATGCAATCAATGTAGGTGCCGGGTCAACCTGCTGTCCATTAACAGTTCCCGCCACATGAGGCCCGGTCTGACACATCTGATGATAACAATCTCTGTACACAACATGGACCAGACACCTCAGGTACAGTTCCACATGTCACTGTACATGCATGTGGGAGGTGTGCACATCCCAGACACTGTCCATATCATGGACTAAGGAACACATACATGGCAAGCAAAGCACAGCATTGGCCACACTCAATAGTCACCCAGGTGACTGGATGATGAATACAATACCCACCTGTGTGGACAACTCCAGACACTACACACCTGAGCCACAATGTAGACCATTGTTATGTCACCTGATGCCAGGGCATACCCTTCACCTAGCCTTGTATAGCCATCTGACACCATCGACCACAACACAACTGTGAAGCAGTGCACCCATGCATGTCAGTACTGGCACCCATGTCTTTGTGTGTGTTGTATGATGTGTATGACCACATTCACACTCACTACAACCCCCATTGGCATACTGAAGCATGCTGTCTGATGTCAGACACCTCCACATACCCTTTGCACATATAACCTCTGTATAATCCGGTGGTGCATGCGATACCTGCACAGTACTGTGTTGTGGCAATCTTGCTAGTGCTGAGTTTTATTCCTGGCCCAGCCAAGTGTGTTAATGTGTGTGCGTCCCTGTGAGAGTGTTGCTGTGTTGACACTGACACCTGTTCATGCGGACAGGCTCATGTACTACACCTACTGCACAGCTACCATATCTCTGTTGCAGATGTCACTCACCATCACATATACGTTCTGAGGGCTCCTCTACATGTAAGCTACATGGCGCATTCAATAACTTCATGGACATGTGATAGCACTACATAGTCGTCAGGGGTTTTTTACCCTGTACTGGTAGGTGTGTGACACAAACATGTTTAAGTTTTACTCTCCCACCCCTCCCTGGGCTTTCTTTGCCTCTGTCTACGTCTCTTACTCCATCTCTGGTGGATGTGGAGACTTACACCTGCTTTGCTTAGGCAGCAGCATGTGTATTGCTAGTGATGCTCAGGATCAGCTGATGGTCTCTGCATGAATTGCAGCCCTCCTCTAGCTGATTGCGTGTAGAGCAGCTGTGGTAGCATTCCCATAGCCAATTGCATGGAAACACACTCCAATATCTAGGAACATCATGTCAGTGTTGGGCCTTTTCATTCACTGTGAGCAGGAACTCGACCTGTTATTTGACAAGCAGCATCTCAGATGGATTGGGGATTTATCTCTTAACAACATACACTGTGGAAACAGGCCAACATACAGGAGGGGGATGTGCCTGACCTGACTACACACTGTAAGTGCTGCTATACTGCATTTGGAGTAATATTGGTTTAACAAGGTGTGTGTGGATATGGCTGTCCTACATGTTTTAATAGCTGCCATGTCAGTGTTATGTTTATGAGAAAACACCCATCTGTAGGGTCATCTGCAGACTGGCCAGTGTGTGGTGCCTTTTGTTTTAGGTGTTACCCAGAGAGCACCTATCTGTGAACTGCAGAAGGTAGTGTGAGGATTGCAGTCTGTAGATGGTGACAGCCGTGAGAGTTACTGACTTCATATCCCTTATAGGACATATGTTGCAACAAACCCTGTTACAACAGTAAATGTATGAGGTTATCACAGCAACATGTCAATATTGGCCCTGTGTATGTGCCTCCAGCCACAACCCTATTAACCTTCGTACATATGTCATGCAGTAAGGGGTGCATATGTGCTGTACACCATAATTAGTGACATCATATCTGATAACAAGCCAGTAAGATATCAGACTGCTACAAATGTTATGTATAGTAGGGGTTATATTTGATGACATAACCTGAACATTCTGTGGTTGTGTGTACAGTACTGAGGTCTGTTTACTTATGGTGATTTTCGGCAGTGAGTTTATTGTTAATATGTACCTTGGCCTGTGTACAGACTGTGGCAGATGTCATTGATGTTCTCTGTGTTCCAATGTTGCAGTCATCACACTTGGGTTATCTGCCTGCAGGTAGCCCTCAGTCGGCCCGAATACCAGTGTCTTGGGATTTCTGCATCAGATGCTGTTGCCTCTTCCATGATGTCAGGTTGTCAGGGGTATAAAATATGCAGCCGATGCCATTACATCAATCTTTCTTGCCGAGCAGTTCAAAAATGTCAGTCGACCGCTACCTGAAAGTTTCATTTTTTCGAGTTTCAGACCTGAAGTCTCTAAAGATAAGTACCCCATTGGAGATTCTTTTTTCTTACTCTAACTAATGTCAGAAAAATTAACAATTGTCTTTCCTGTGGAAAGAAAATACTTCACAGAGATTTTTATTCTTACTGTGTCACCTGTTTAGGCCCAAACCACAATGTCCCTAGCTGTCGGTTTTGTGCCTTGTTCACCACCCGAACCATTCGTCGTTGGGCTATTTTTGTAGCTAAATTCTTTCGCTGTCATTCTCCGTATTCTAAAATGGCTTTATTAAGCCATCTGACTACCAATCTTCAGAAAAAGTGCAAAGACAAAGACAGAGACAGACCGCATAGGTCAAAAACTGCCGATGATGCTTCCGTTAAGCTAGGCGCCAGACCGCCAATACTCAGTGAGGTGCCTGTGCAGCCCCTGATGCCCGCTTCTACAGATTCACAGGTCTCTGCTGAGACCCATTCGGAGTCCGGTATGCCACGAGACTATGGAACCTGCGGATGTGTCTACCTTGGATGGGTCCAAAGCCACTGTGCAAGCACCAGCTTCTGATGGCATATTCCGACCTACTGATATTCATATTAAACTGACAACTTCATTTCCTACTAAAACTACTGAGTTTGTCAGGCCCAGAGTTTGCAATACGCCTAGAAAACCGACATCCGAAGTGCATGCTCAAGCTCCCATGCCACAAAAACAAATGCTTAGAATGGCTGAATACCTTATTACTCTAATTAGGGGAAGCCAGCCTTCCCATGCTAAAAGACAAAGAATTGAATTTCCTTCTGATTCTACAGACCAGCAGTCTGATGGCTCTGACCCTTCTGATTACCAGGACATACCCTTATCTACCTATGAGGATTCAGATGCAGAGGAATCCATTCCCTCTGCCTCCCCTCCAGAGGATTTCTCTTTTGGTGAAACCCTTCATACCTTAAGAGAGCATTTCCGCTGGGAATGCCAGGACTATCCTCAGTCCAAAAAGAGACTCAGGGAATTTTTAGATTCGCCTTAGCACAGGCCTCTAGCTATACCCCCTGTCCTGGATATTGTAGACAATGTCTTCCTGGAGTCCAGTCTTACTACCGACACCTTACCACCAGCTCCTAGAAAACCTGACAGGTACTACAGACTACCTGATTATCACAAATTTTTCTTTAAGAATCCTACTGTGGCTCCAGAGACCATTTCCCAGGGACCTAAAGGCATTAAGGCTACTACAGCCAAAAATCCTACCCCTTCAGACAGGGATTCTAGAGCTTTAGACAAATGGGGTAAAAAGGTATATACCCCTGCAACTCTTGCCATCAGGGCTTTGAACTGCCAGTTTCACATGTTGAAGTACCAGCAACATATTATGGAATTAATTAAACAAAAAATGGTGTTACTTCCAGATTTTTCAGAAAATACCCCTTCAGACAGGGATTCTAGAGCTTTAGACAAATGGGGTAAAAATGTATATACCCCTGCAACTCTTGCCATCAGGGCTTTGAATTGCCAGTTTCACATGTTGAAGTACCAGCAACATATTATGGAGTTGATTAAACAAAAAATGGTGTTACTTCCAGATTGTGCAGAAAATAAAGATTTACAAGAGTTAATGCATTCTGCAAACCAAGTTAGTAAACATACTTTGCAATGTGGGTTTGATGCCTTAGAAGCATCTTGCAGGGCTGCTGTCACTGGGTCTGTACTGAGAAGACATGCTTGGCTAAAGGAACAAGTCTTGCCTGACCATGTCAAAGCAAAATTACCAGGTGCTCCATTAATTCAGGAGCGTCTGTTTGGCACAAAAGCAGAAAAAGTTCTTAAAAAGATGGAAGAAAAATCTAAATCTATGCAAACAGTCAAATATTTCTTACAGGTGCAGCCACCTAGATTCAGTAGGCATTGACTTTCAAAAAACTGGTCCTTTCCTGTCCCTCTCGGGTCTTCTTAGTCCAAACCCAGGGGAAACAGACCACCAAGACTACAGTCTCAGGGTATGCAGAGATCTAAACAATGGAGTGTTTCTACCTCAAAACCAGGGAGTGGTAAGCTACCCCCTTATGGAAAAAGTTCATAATGATTTTCCAATTATCCTTCCCAGCCTTGCCCAATTACTTGTGCCCCTAGGAGGAAAACTCGTCCGTCATGCAAAAAAACTGGATGTCCATTACTCAGGACCGATGGGCTCTAAACATTGTATTCCCAAGGATACAGATTCTATTTGCACTCACTGCCTACACCAAGCGGGTTGCCAGACCTTCCTCCAAACCAGTGGGCAGCGGCTCAAAAGCAAGTACTTTCCCTTCTCCATATCAGGGCTATTCAACCTGTTCCAGTAGAACAAAGGGGACAAGGATTCTACTCCAGACTGTTCCTGGTGCCCAGAAAAGTGAGCTCTTGGCGCCCTGTCCTGGATCTATCAATTCTCAACACCTTTCTGGTGGTCCTAAAATTCAAAATGCTTACACTGCAACAGCTTCTTCCTATGCTAGCCAAGGATGCCTGGTTAGTCACCCTAGACTAAAAAGAAGCTTATCTGCACATCCCCATAAAGAAGTCTTGCAGGAAATAACTACGTTTCAGGGGAGGCTCTATGCACTTCCCTTTGGCTTATCTACTGTGTATTCACAAAATGCCTGGCTCCAGCCATTACATACTGCAGGCAGAGAAATATTCAAATCTACCCATACTTGGATGATTTCCTGATTCATGCAGACAGTCAGGAATTGCTACTTCAGCACTTGGCATTTGTAAAACAACTTCTAACTTCACTGGGATACACCATCAACAAAAAGAAATCACAACTGGTGCCTAGCCAACAAATTGTATTCCTGGGAGCAAGCTTGAACACAACTTCCCAGATGGCATTCCTCACTCTAGAAAAGCAGTTCAATTTGACAAACTATTTCAAACTAATGGCCAACAAAACCCAGCTATCTTCAAGGAAAATACTGCAAGTCCTAGGGTTCGTGGCCTCATGCATTCTGCTATTTCCATATGCAAGACTGCATATGAGGAAACTTCAGTGGTACTTAAAAAGTTTCTGGTGTCAACATTCTCAGGACCTGAAAATAGTGATTCCTATCATACTTTGTCTAAGGGCAGAGTTCCTTTGGTGAGCAGAAGCATGCAACCACAGCAAGGGACTTCCTTTCACTCCACACCTCACCGCCCAAACCCTGACAGCAGGCACATCAGACTATGCATGGGGGGCTCACATGGCAAGCAAATGGAGCCCAGAACAAATTCCCCTGCATATCAATCAAAAAGAGATGCTAGCTGTACAGAATGCTCTGACAGTCTTCAAATACCTTATCCTTCCAGGACAGCTCCTGACAAAGACAGACTACACCACAGTTATGCGGTACTTAAACAAGCAGGGCGGGACCCATTCTTACCCACTCTGCAGGTTAGCTATGGCTCTGTGGAACACAGCCTTGAGCCACCAAGTGCACATACAAGCTCAATTCCTGCCAGGCAAGCAAAATTCACTGGCAGACAACTTAAGCAGAAATCTACTGGACGCTCACGAGTGGAAACTGGAACCCAACTCATTCAAACTTCTAACCCAGAGGTGGGGAACTTCGGAGGTGGACCTTTTTGCCTCCTCCCAAAACCGCTAATTGAACAAATTTTGCACCAGGAACCTTCACAGCAGAGCCTGGAAGATGGACACCCTATCCTTTACATGGGAAAACCTATTTATGCCTTTCCTCCTCTGCTCCTCCTCTCAAAAGTACTACTCAAGATCAAACACAACAGGCCAAGGGCAATCCTTATTGCACCAAACTGCCCACACCAGCACTGGTACCCACTCCTACGCAGTCTGACAGCAGTGCCACCCTGGCACCTACATCACACACCTTCCCTGCTTTCTCAGCAGGAGGGACAGATTTTGCATCCACAGCTGCAAACCCTAAACGTTGCAACCTGGCTTATCCCATTAATACACCACCAGCATCCCTCTGCAAACAGGTGCTGGACGTCATCCTTGAGGCCAGAAGGCCTAGTACTAGGAATTCTTATGCTGAAAAGTGGAAAAGATATTGTTCTTGGAGTCATTCTCAAGGAAAGGACATAGCTGTGCCCAACATACCCCAAATCCTTGATTACCTAGCAGAGCTGCTCCACAGAGGCCTATCCTTCTCATCCATTAAGATCCATGCCTCTGCCATCTCAGCTCATTATAATACTGAGCCTCCTCTCTTTTATCACCCACTCATCAAAGAGTTCCTGAGAGGAGCTAACAATTTAAGCCCCCGAGGAGAGCTCCCACCCTGGCCTGGGACCTTAACTTTGTATTGGAAAAGCTTACACGTCCCCCTTTTGAACCTGCTGATTCAGCAGAGTTAAAATTCCTCTCTTGGAAAACAGCCTTACTTCTAGCTAGTACTTCAGCAAGAAGAGTGTCGGAGTTACAGCCACTAATGGTAGTGGAGCCCTTCATTATTTTCCATGCTGACAGGTTTTCCCTCAGGACTAACCCTTGATTTATGCCCAAGATAGTATCCAGTATGGCTTTAAACCAATCCATCCATTTGCCAACCGTTTTCCCTAACCCTCAGTATAGAGGGGAAAGGATCCTGTACTCCTTGGATCTACACAGACAGCTCAGATTCTACCTTGATTGGACTAAGCCTTTCAGAAAATCTGACCAGCTGCTAGTCAGCTTTGCTACAGAGGCAGAGGGCAAGGCCATTTTGAAGCAAACCATTTCCAAATGGATAGCACACTGCATCCATTTCTGCTGCAAGCACCATGGAAAACCTACCCCTCTGGGGATCAGAACTCACTCCACTACAGCTACCTCAACCTCTACAGCATTTCTCAGGGGAGTCCCCACCAGGGACATCCTGGAAGCTGCAACCTGGAGTTCTGTACACACCTTCACCGAGCATTACCACTTACCTATTTTTTCTAAATCCAGAGTTGGATTTGCCACAGCAGTCTTACAAGGCCTGCTAGCCAGCCCTAACACCTCTTGACTGCCTCCACCCTTCCTCAGCTTTGGGAATCAATCCAAATGTGATGACTGCAACAGTGAAACACGAAGAACATAGTACAGTTGTGTACACTTACCATAAATGTAGATGTTCGAGTGTATTCACTGTTGCAGTCCTGGTTTCCCTCCCTCCAGCCCCCCTGGCTTTATCTATACTTTTTACCTATCCTCTTTATGGCCTTTTTTTATGGCAGGGGTATTTACTTTTTACTGGAGGTGTTCCACACCATGTAATAGCTTCCTATTTTGGGGGCTCCTGACATCTAGGGCAAGAAAAAATGATGTAATGGCATCAGCTGCATGTTTTATACCCCTGACGACCTGACGTCATGGAAGAAATCCCAAGACTCTGGTATTCGGTATGACTGAGGGCTACCTGCAGGCAGATAACCCAAGTGTGATTACTGCAACAGTGAATTCACTTGAACATCTACATTTATGGTAAATGTACACAACTGTACTTTCTTGGTTCTGTTCTATCTGATGTTGCATGCTGCTTCACTGTATGTTACCCAATCGGCTTACATGTTTGTAGGGCCTACATGCACATGTCCCATACCACAGACAGGCATTGGACCACACTGTGTAGCAGCCCTGTATATGTAGGGTTAGTGTGTGAGTGGCACATTGAAGTTGGTGTTGAACAGATAGTCCATATATTGTAATACTATGCTAGCATACCATATATGGCTGTGGCTATGTTCACATTGGTTGTGGTTATGCACTTTCACACAGGTGTATGTTACTCTGTGCTGTGGCATGCCTGTAGAGCCTGCTGTATATGCAGATACATGTGCATCCCCCATTGGAAATGTAGGCCAGTGTTGAGCCGGTCTGCCTGTAGCCTGCACAGTGCTTTGTTACATGCCTAGCAACTTAGTGTACTTACCCAGTGAGATGTAATGTCCAGATACTTGCCAGATGTACTGCTGCTGGGCCACCATAACAGTCATGTATGTCAGACAGAGCAGTGGGGTGCTGTACAGCTGTATGTCAATATCTAGTGGGTAGTATGTGGCCATGGCACCTGTGTACCAGCGGTTATTATGTGGCAGGGCAGACAGGGATGTGTGAATGCATAACCTATGGGGGCACATGTATACCAGTAGTTACATGTTATACCCATCTACATGGCTAACATCCACATTGTCAGAATTGGTCCACATGTCTTAAACTAAGGGGATATATGTATACCTCTGGATTGTCCAGAGTGTGTCAGACTCTGCACATATATTGGCGATTGTCTCTGCTGTAGTCCATAGTAGCATTACGTGCTAGCAGTGGTACTGTACTATGATGTCCTTAGGATGTCTATCAGTAGCCAATTGTGCACATGTTAAATGCAGATGTGACCTCCCACACACACCATGTCTGTGAAGACACTCCCTATTACAGTAACAATAGTCTACAAATATACCTGCTATACATACCTGACATCCCCTTGCACTACAAAGTTAGGACTATAGTGATTGTGGTAGGGCTACACTCCATGTTCAGGACATATGGTGAAGATATATGTACGTATAATTATCCAGATATCTATACAGACATACACATATACATATCGACATACATAGATGGATATGTATATATACATGGCGACTCAACTCAAACAAGAAACAAACTGGTAAAAAACAGAAAATAGCCACCTCCTAGTCTAGCATAAGCCAGGCACTCACTCGCAAATCCTTCGAATTATTGCCAGGGAAGTAAATCCAGAAGACGTACTACTAAAAGAATAATGCTTTTATTTGTAAAGAAGAAAGAGCGTTTTCACTGTAGTATTACCACAGCTTCTTCAGAACTAAACCATTTTTTAAAAAAACTCCCATTTATATACAAAACGTGCATAGTGTGGTTTAATAATAACATGCATTTAAAGAAACACTGTATCAAAACCACGCACAATGCACTTAACAATTATAATCGCTCAAATGTTTTCACAGCTGGAACCCTTATGAAAGAGTGTTACATATTTAAAAATATAGTTGACTGTACGTCTTGTGTTAAATAACATTGTAAACACATCACAAAATGAACAGAAAAATAAGTCACAGACACCCCTTTTAAAACCTAAAAGCTGTCAGCTACAAGGACAAATTGACTGACAGCCTAAAGGATGTTATACTAAAATTATTTACAATTATAGTATATTAACTAGTGTAAAAAGTTGAACATATCAGTAAAGTAAAAAATAAAAATAGAAAATGAAGTAAAAAATATATATTTTATGATTAAAAAATATATATTTAAAAATATGTATACATAAATGCTTATAACATATGATATCAAAACATAACAAACCATCAATTGTTTTTTTAACGTTAAAGGAATGAGATGAATGACATGTGTTGTATCAATTGGAACCTAACTACGCTTTTGTCTCAAGTAGTTCCTCATCTTTAATATACAAGAGATATTACAATTTTCGTTTAATCCTGGGAAACAAAAAGAATTCAAACGTAGTTGCCATTCTAGTTCTCGGATTTCTAAAAGAATATTAGTTGGTCCTCCCCTCATAGACTGTGGTACTGCGTCGATAGCCATGAAGCAAAAACTATGTCCCTCATATTTTAAACAGTGTTTTGCTAGGGCATTTTCACATTTTTTAGTTCTTATTGCATACAAATGCTCATATACCCTATCACGTAGCTTACGATCAGTCTTACCTACGTAATATGCTTCACAGCAGTTACATAAAGCCAAGTAAACAATAGACCTAGAAGTACAATTAAGTTTGTAATTAATATAGTACTTCCTACTACCTATTTGAAATGTACTACAAGTTTTAACAAACTGACAGTGTTTACAAAACCCACACTGTGTGCAACCTTTAGACTTGATGTTGCTATTTGACCTATTGTTGTTCTCAAGAATAGATTTTATGTTGCTCCCTCGTTTGTATACAAACTTAGGTCTATCACCTAGTTTTTCAAATAGTTCATTATTCAAAATGAAGTGCCAATTTTTCGTTAGAATTAATTGGATATCAAAAGAGTTATTGCTAAAGGTGGATATAAAGCTAGTTTTGAAAGATTCAATACTCTTAAGATCACTTCTTTTGTTGGTATTCCCTAATACTAAAGATTGCTCTCTCACTTCTACACAAGACATGGGGATGTCCACTTCTCTAGTACTCTTCTTAAGAAGTGGGAGATAAACACCATTCAACCGTTTGTTGTTGACTTCTTCCAGAAGTTCCAAAAACAAGTCTAGTGGGTAATCTCTACTTATAAACATACTTCTCAGGTTATTACATTCATTATCAAAGGCCGTATCCCTACTACACATCCTAGCTGCTCTTATTAATTGTCCTTTAATGATGGCTCTTTTTTGTCTGAATGGATGTGAACTTTTAAAATAGGAGGGAATTGCAGTACGTTGGTTTTCTATGTATCGTGGAAACATATTCTAAGTTGTTGACATCCTTAAAAAGTTTCACATCTAAATAGTCTATGTCAGTAGTGGAAAAGGTAGATGTAAATTTTAAAAAGGAAGTGGAGTTATTAAAGTGTTCTACTAATGTTGTAGCTTCAACTGCATTCCCATCAAACAGAATGAACACATCATCAAGGTATCTAGTATATAGTTTGATTTTCCTCATGATAGTGTTCTCAAATATGTACACCTTTTCCCAATACGCCATGAATAGGTTGGCAACGGTGGCTCCACATGGTGACCCCATTGCTACACCTTGTTTTTGTAGGTACACTTTCTCATTAAACATAAAATAATTAGATGTTAAAATGATGTTCAAAAGTTCAGAGACAATGTCCATCTCATTATTTGAAGCACCAAGGTCCCTGAGCATTAGAGAAATCCACTCTACTGCTTCAAGATGTGGTATGGATGTATAGAGGTCAACGACGTCAACCGTAAGGAAGTTAAGTGAGTTATCAAAATCAATGTTATTCATACTATTAAGGAAAGACCATGAATCCTTGCATATGTTTGGTATTAATTTCAAATATTTAGCAAGGATTGTTTCAACTAGTTGTGCACAGGGGTAGGTAATTGATAGACGACTATCAATTAGTGCACGCAGTGGTGGGTTGTGTAAATCTTTATGGATTTTCGGAATACCGAAAATCACAGGATTTTTCGACATATTAATGTCGATGTAGTTGTATGTATCTAAATCAATTTGACCCCCAATAAACATGTCTCTAAAGTAACCTCTAATCCTCATTTTTGAAATATTCATCTCATTAATTGAAGATGAGGTGTAAGCTGCACCAGATAATATACTCTCGATTTTTTCTATATAGGTATGATTATCGAAAATAACCAACCCGCCTCCTTTATCTGGTTTAACAACTCTTGTTGCTGAGGAGCAAAGATGTTTAAGGCATTCCATTTGTTCAACTGAGGTGTTATGTTCAAAACACTTTTTTGTCACTCTGTCATCATGACATAAGTTCCTAATGTCAACCTCACACGCTTTCTCAAATGAAACTAACACAGTGTGTAAAGGGGGGTTAAACATGCTAGCTAGTTTTAATTTAAAATCATTAATGACGTTAGTGTTGTCAAAAATGATATGAAGGTTAAGCTTCCTAACAAAACATTTTAGGTCTATAATCATTTTAGGAAGATTACATTTCCTTGTAGGAACAAAGGTGTTCCCATAAGCTAGCAATTCAATTAAACAAGGATCTAGTTTGACATTCGAAAAGTTATAAATCTTGAAGTCTCCCTTTTTATTAGTGAGTATTTTCAACTTGTTGTTGTAAGTGTCATCTAGTGCAGTTACTTCTGGAACAGTTGGTTCAGTCATTTGTTCCAGGTCTTGTGTAGGTCTACTAAATTCAGTTCCACAAGTTACTAGAGGCATTAATTTCTTGTTTTGTTCCATTTCTTCTGTTGGAACTTGGGGTACCGTGGCCCTAAAAAACGGCCATTATTAGAATTGTTATTGTAGTTATACTGTCTATTGCCCACATATTGAGGGGGACCATTTTTATTGACATTGGCTTGTATTCTGTCACTACGTCTCGGGCCTTGACCCTCTGCGTCATCAAGAACAAAGTCAGGGTCATTCTCACTCAAAAGTGAGTGTTGGTCCTGTCTCCCATTCCTTAAGTCTTTAACAGTAGTGGTACATAAACCACTTAATTTCATATAAGCTGTATTGTTTGAATACGATAATCTGTCTCTCAATAGTTTTTTGTTTTTAGTTGATTTTGATTTTTCAACAAACGAATCTATGCTCGTAAAAATACAGGCATAGTCAAATCTGTAACGTTCAAAGTCTAAATCATTTTTTAAACCTGTGTCCAAGTTAGACACTTCGTTAGTCAGTTTGTTGATCTGAATATTGTAATGCTTAATCATTACATCAAGGAGCTGCAAACCCTGAGCGTCAAACAGTAAAGCCAGTTCTTTGTTAAAGTCAGAGTCAAAGAAAAGTCCAGTGGGGCAAAAGGAAGACCTTAACCCCTTAGGAATCAACTTCTCCGACTGACATTGCCTAAAATATTTCACTTCCAGCTGTAATCTTTTTAGTTTTAAAAGTTTTGAGTCAAAATTTTTCAATTTCTCTACAATAGTAGCGTTACTTACTGTAGAATTAGGGAAGTCCATGGCTGGTTGTTCCTGTCCTATATCGAAGTTCATGTTGTCCAAGTTTTTTATCCAGACGTCCATGTTAGGAACTCCAATAAGCCCATGGTGCTGCTGGTTGTTAACTAAAGGTGGAAAATGCTGGTCATACATGATACCAGTGGATGGAGTAACATTGTAATCCAAAATCGGTGCTCGTGATGTACTAGGTAATTGACCTGGTGGTATCGACCCAGTTGACGAGTTACTCAAAGGTACAGAAGCAACGGCATCCCTTGGCATCACTAGAGCGGTCACTGGTTGTCCTTGAACTACCACTGGTCAAGCCCATTGCGGTCATTATCACGTTTTTCCAGGACATCAAGTTTCATGGAAATGACATCCATACTTTGAGATAGTTCACGTAAAAGAAAAGGCAAGTTGTTGGTATCGTTGTCAGACTCCGAGTGGAATAGCCTAGGGCTAGCAGGACTGGAAGGTTGGCCAGACGACATACTGGTGACTCAACTCAAACAAGAAACAAACTGGTAAAAAACAGAAAATAGCCACCTCCTAGTCTAGCATAAGCCAGGCACTCAGTCGCAAATCCTTCGAATTATTGCCAGGGAAGTAAATCCAGAAGACGTACTACTAAAAGAATAACGCTTTTATTTGTAAAGAAGAAAGAGCGTTTTCACCGTAGTATTACCACAGCTTCTTCAGAACTAAACCATTTTTTAAAAAAACGCCCATTTATATACAAAACGTGCATAGCGTGGTTTAATAATAACGTGCATTTAAAGAAACACTGTATCAAAACCATGCACAATGCACTTAACAATTATAATCGCTCAAATGTTTTCACAGCTGGAACCCTTATGAAAGAGTGTTACATATTTAAAAATATGGTTGACTGTACGTCTTGTGTTAAATAACATTGTAAACACATCACAAAATGAACAGAAAAATAAGTCACAGACACCCCTTTTAAAACCTAAAAGCTGTCAGCTACAAGGGCAAATTGACTGACAGCCTAAAGGATGTTATACTAAAATTATTTACAATTATAGTATGTTAACTAGTGTAAAAAGTTGAACATATGAGTAAAGTAAAAAATAGAAAAAGAAGTAAAAAATATATATTTTATGAGTAAACAATATATATTTAAAAATATGTATACATAAATGCTTATAACATATGATATCAAAACATAACAAACCATCAATTGGTTTTTTAACGTTAAAGGAATGAGATGAATGACATGTGTTGTATCAATTGGAACCTAACTACGCTTTTGTCTCAAGTAGTTCCTCATCTTTAATATACAAGAGATATTACAATTTTCGTTTAATCCTGGGAAACAAAAAGAATTCAAACGTAGTTGCCATTCTAGTTCTTGGATTTCTAAAAGAATATTAGTTGGTCCTCCCCTCATAGACTGTGGTACTGCGTCGATAGCCATGAAGCAAAAACTGTGTCCCTCATATTTTAAACAGTGTTTTTGTTATTATGTGGCAGGGCAGACAGGGATGTGTGAATGCATAACCTATGGGGGCACATGTATACCAGTAGTTACATGTTATACCCATCTACATGGCTAACATCCACATTGTCAGGCTTGGTCCACATGTCTTGCACTAAGGGGTTATGTGTACACCTCTGCACTGTCCAGAATGTGTCAGACTGTCCACATATATTGGCGATTGTCTCTGCTGTAGTCCATAGTAGCATTACGTGCTAGCAGTGGTACTGTACTATGATGTCCTTAGGATGTCTATCAGTAGCCAATTGTGAACATGTTAAATGCAGATGTGACCTCCCACACACACCATGTCTGTGAAGACACTCCCTATTACAGTAACAATAGTCTACAAATATACCTGCTATACATACCTGACATCCCCTTGCACTACAAAGTTAGGACTATAGTGATTGTGGTAGGGCTACACTCCATGTTCAGGACATATGGTGAAGATATATGCACGTATAATTATCCAGATATCTATACAGACATACACATATACATATCGACATGCATAGATGGATATGTATATATACATAGCTATACAAATAAACACCCAGATATATACATATACTGAGCAATACATGTCTACACATATACAGATAGTGATACATATGCACATATACGTATGGTTATCTACATATATATTGACAGTAGTAGGTATATCAGAAGAGATATGTATGCACATATAGTTATAGATATATACAGATATATATCTACATAAATGGGCATATCTGTACACATAGGATGTGCATACATACATATATAGCTATATATACATATATGTATATGGAAGCGCTACAGAATCCTGAAAGCCCAAAATCTGAGGACCATCAGGCGTGAGCTACCTTAAAGTATATGGATGTACATTACCATACAATCTACCTTGGGTAAATGCAGGCCTGCTGCCACCTGCCATACAGACTGTTCTGTTTGCCAGTGTGCTTGTGATGGTGTCAGTTATGCCTTGTTATGTAACAGTTACATCCCATTGTATCAACTGAGGTCTTTACTCCCTAGGAATTTTCTACAGAGTGCAGATAGAGGCTGCTGAACTATACATCTGCATTACTTACTGTTGATTGTTTGGTATCCTGTGGCCCAGTCTGTCTTTACTGTTGTACTACTTGATGGCCTTGGCCTGGACAGCAACATTTGTTAACATTTCCAGACTACTGTATTAGTATAACTGTTTCACAGTTACATTACTCAGTGTATATGGATGTCCGTGTCTAAACAGCTATATGACATGGTATATACAACTGTAATAGTACACAAATACAGCTTTCCCATTTATGCAAACCTGTCTGTGGTGTTATATCCTTTGATTTATCTGTGGGTATATATTGCAGCCAATGATTGTCATTTGTATGGGTGGCTCATACAGTCTCCAGTTGATAAGGTGTTAATTGTAGGAATAGTGGCTGTTCCATATTGTGTGCACCTTCTACATATGTATTTTACTATACATATCTCTGCGTGTATGTGTAGTTACATATATATATCTGTCTATACATATATATATATATATATATATATATATATATATATATATATATATATATATATATATATATATATGTATATGTGTGTGTGTGTTTGTGTGTGTGTGTGTGTACATATCTTTATCTGCATGTATGTGTCTGTGTAGATGTATCCCAGGGATGCTGATCACTACTACATTGTACATTCCCTATGGTAGCCACATTGTACTGCATGATATGTTACTGATACCAGCCTGACATCATACAGGTGGGATGGAGTACTGTTAACATCTTGTGCCCATGTTGTGTCAGGCCTTGGGTATTGGGAATGCAACAGTTGGCAGTGTATTGCAGGGCAGACGTGTTTGACTGTGGGGGGGATACCTAATTGTACAAGACATATGTTGTTTGGGGCCTCTCAACCCCAGTAACAGTGCATGTGGACATATATGTTTATGTTATGTTCCCATTGTTATCTACAGATGCATGTCCGTATATAGCTATGTAGATACATATATCTGCTTACATATATATAATTTGCTGTATATATGTAGACATATAGATGTAGACATATATATCAATAGGTGTATTCATTTGTATGTATATATGTTTAAATATATATATATATATATATATATATATATATATATATATATATATATATATATACATATATATTTGTATATTATATCTATATCTACATATATAGATATGTTATATCTATTTAGATAATAATATCTATACACACACACATACATGTTGGAATACATTCCCTGTACTGTTGAATGACTGGGCTGGATGTTATGTTTGTGAAAACATCACACTTATGTATATCTGACATGGCTTAGTGGTAAAGCACTTTGGCTATGGTGTGCAGGATCCTGGGTTTGAGCCTTGCAGATGCTATTTATTGTGTTGCTGGGCAGAACAAGGGCCATTAGATACAGAGTGATTAAGGCACGTTTGAGCAGTTGTAAGCAGGTTTGCGCAGGTTTTTGCGGAGGTAAGCACTGCTAACTTCCGGTTACAGTTTCTTATACTCAGTTAGCTTCTAAATTGCTCAACCTGTGTAGGCATTGCTTGCCCCCGCATAAACAGGCTTAAACCCGCTTACTGCTGCTTAAAAGTGCTTAATCTTGCTTATCCCCACTCTAATTTCTTTAAAAGAAAAGAAAAAAGGGTTGATAGGAAAGTGGTGAAAAAGGGGCACAAAGAGGGAACGACAGTAGGAAAAATAGCCAGGGATGTGCAGGAAAGGTGTAGGTCCATAGCTGCCCATTTCTTCTACAGCAACAGCTGTGCATATACTCTGAATTTGGAGGTAGATTTGGATACTCAAACCCCTGAGAGAGGGGTGAGAACAACAATAATATGTTGTGATGCCAATTAGACCTGATTACATGTGTCCAGTGGACATATGTGCGAAATGGCCAGCTATGTATGGGGTGTGATTTTTTTTTGGGAACAGATTGCCCTTTTTCATTTTTTTAAGGTGAGAGTGGGATGTTGGGGAGAGGTAGTAGGTATATGTGGGTAGGTAGGTTGGGTAAGTTAACAGACAAGACAAACAAGATGCATACAGGGGCAGTATATGACACATGTGGGGGGTAAACACTAGGCTGGGGATGGTTGTTGGGAAATCGGAAGCCCATGAGTCCCCTAGTGGAAACAGTGGGACTGAGGTCCCCACCCATGGGCAGTCACCACTGCACCTTCACAGTCCCGATGGTGGCTGTGCTGTGGGCTGAGTCGCAGAGCTACACTGATGCTCTAGTCGTGACATGCGACCCTCGAGCTGGCATACAAGATCACCAAGCTGCTGGTTGAGCTCACTACACAGCACGACCCGGACCTGGTGATGGGTGACAGGTTTCTGTCCACGCCCACTCCCAGGGGGGCGAGCCCCTTCCCCTGAGGCAGTTCCAGCCAAAGGTGGTACAGGACCAATGGACGAGAAGGTCCCGGGTTGGGCCCCAGACATGCTGGTGCTCGGTTCCACGGCCAGCTGAGGTGGGATTGGTGGGTCTGCTGGGACTGGCCTTCCGAAATGTGCTATAGTGTTTAGATTTTATCATCATATGTGGGTTAGTAATAGTCAACACATTCCAGGGTTAGGTATAACAGCATGCATAGATATTCCCATTAACCCAGACACCAGATGTGGAACAGTGACAGAACACATGCATATATAGGACCACAGTGGTAATAACAACAGCATGCACGCACATTGATGGCAACATGCCACCAATGTTGGATTAATTCAATATACCACATGCATGGAAACAAATATAAATATTCATTAACAATATGGCATTATCAGAACATTGGAGACATTACATACCGGTTGGGGTGGGTATGTAGTTTATTGTTGGAGATATGGTGACAGGGAGAGAAAGATGTCAATTAACAACTAGTGTATTCCTGTAGTCCACATTACTTTCCTAGTCAGTGCTGTTATCTGTACCTTTCAAGTATTACTACACTACCCTATAGCCTTAGTTTGGACAGTGATATGGCTACTGTCATCATTATACATGAACTGGTTTTAGCTGCAGTATACACCTCTTACCTGGTATACCTGTGGAGGAAATGTTTGTTAACACTAACTAACTGTTTCTACACATACTCCCAGATTCCAGGTTGATGTTGTGCACATAGCTATCCAACTCTTTCTGCACAGACTCTGGCCATGTCTTGACCACATGCAGGTGTACCGGGACATATCTAGACTATTGCCCTCTTCAACCTGACTTGACACACATATACATGCTTTGCTACACAGTTATATTATGTAGCACAGTGCGGGTCACTTGACTCAGTGATACTTTATTATTTATTATTCAGAGAAACTGCAACACTCACTATTCCCTACAATACCAGAGTAAACAGTACCAGTACAGGATATGAATGGTTTTATTTCTCGGCAGAGTGTTCGTATCCGACCTATCTGTGGGAGCAATGATTGTTAGCACTACCTGATTGTTGGCACACAAAGTCCCAGATTACTCATTAGTATTATGCACATACATCTCACTCTGTTACTGTACACACTCTGGTCACAGCTTGACAACATGGGGGTGTAGATAGGACATACTTGGCTTATTACTCTCCTTAAAGTTTCTGAAGTTGCTACAATGACAGGTTTGTTCTCATAGATGTTTGACAATCACTTGTATTCCCTGTTGGCTGGCTAAACATCTGGGATCATCCCACAGACTTCCCAGGGGAACAGGCAGCAGATATGGGCCCATATACTGGACATCCTGGTCTTACCAGTACAGTTATGGAGTATGATTCTGTATGCAGCCTACTTCCTCTCCCAGGATTCAGACCATGGCTGTGTCTGCTATAACTTGCAGACTGTCCATCAGAGTTGTGTGTGCTATATAGATACTGCTGAATATCTCCTATCTGCTTTCTGTCTTATAATTCTCCTGTGCTTTGGCATTCTGACCTTGTATTACAACACTCTTATACAGATCTGCAAGACAGTAATAATTTGTAGGGCAGTGTGGGTGGCAGTGATGTGTAATACCTCGTTATTCAGAGCAACTGCATCAGTCACAATGCCATACAATACCAATGTAAACAGTACCAATACAGGGTAACATTCTTGTATTTCTGGGCACAGTGTTGGTATCAGACAGACCTGTGGGAGAATTGTTTGTTAGCACTCCTTGAATGTTGCTACGCACAGTACCAGATTACACATTACTAATATGCACATATATCTTACTCTGTTACTGTACACACTCTGGCCACAGCTTGACAACATGGGGGTATAATTGGGACATACATGGCTTCTTACTCTCATATGGTTTTGGGGAGTTGCTAGTCTGCCAGCTTTGTTCTCATAGATGTGTGTCAATCAGTTGTATTTCTTGTTTGCTGCCGATACATCTGGGATAATCCCACTGATTTCACAGGGGGACAGGTTGACTGGCACCAGATTTGGGCCACTTTACTGGACATTCTGGACATATCAGTACAGTTGTGGGGTATGATTCTGTATGCAGACTACTCCCACTGCCAGGTTTCGAACTATGGCTGTGTGAGCTAAAAATATAACAGTTCACATCTGAGTTGCATGTGCTATTTGGGTTTTGTTGTCTGCATTTTCCCTGTTGTCTGTCTATGTGTCTCTCAGTAGTACTAAATGGCCTCTGGGGATTACACCAGTCATATACAGGCATTCCTACATGTTCTGTTTATGGTGCACAGTGTGGGTAACAGTGTTTAATACAACAGTACTATTACGTGATTGCAAATCTACATTACCATATGATACCAGTTTATACACATGCAGTCTAGCAGTTAGAACTTTATTGTCAGACTATTACGCTTTATTTACATACAAACTATATGAGACTCTTCCTGCCATATTCTCCGGTGTATGCAGTACTTGCCTTGAGCAATATAGGTTTTATACAGGCATTTAATTTATTAATACTTTTAGTTTTATTTCCTATTACAGTAAATGCATGAGTATTACTGACCTGCCTCTCATTGCAACCTTGCCAGTCGACTGTCATGAGCGTCCTGTTTTGCGGCCCACTCCATTGCAGCTGTCAGGGACATAAGAGGAATATTTAGCCATACCTATCCATGACATACATGAACTGACAATTATTACACACATAGTGGGGTGATACTTACATGCAGCTGGGACATCCCCTTCGGCTCTAGCCTCTTGGATCCACTGGTCCAAGAGGTCCCCCTTATGTCGCCTCAGGTCGGCATAGTGATGCCTGACCTGCTCACGAGTTCGAGATATGCCGGTGGCACTGGTGAGGTCATGTGCGAGATGGCTTCAGACCTCCATGTTATATTGGGAACCCTGCTACTGGCCTTGCAGCAGTCTCTGTTCAATGTCTTTGACAAGGAGTCCTGCCATGACTCTGGACTCCTGGATGCACCAGCTCTGTGCCTGAAAGCGCACACTTTCTCCCCTTCCTGACATGGTGCCTACAAGGAGAAGCTACAGCCAGTTATGAAATATATTCCCGCCTCTTGGGTTTAAGTAGGGCCAATTTCCTGCACTTTTCCATGATTGGCCATTTTGAAAAGGCTAAGCTATGGGCAAACCTGCTTACCTAGGATTGGCATTGTTTAAAGGGGTAAACCTCTGGGCACACTGTGTTACCCAGCCTATGCATTGCTTACACCTCCTAAGCTGGCCTGTGCAATGCTTAGCATTGCTTACATTAGACTTTGCATTATATTTCCTTTTTGGCATTGATTTATTATTCATTACACCGTATATGTATGTCTGGTACCCATGATTCATGTGTACGTACACTGTATGGGGTCCTTGTGTTTTATTGGGGACTTCAACAATCTATTACAATTACACCTGACTTCTGGGCTTACTGCTGTACTCCAGTTCACATATTTATGTTATGTAGTTGGTTATGCTACATATGACTGTATACTGATCCCTTTCACAGGTTTAGCTTGGATTTGCTATGGTGAGGACTTGTTTGCTGATACCTCATTCTTCTGTACTTCTGTGATGGCTTGGTGGTTAACTACTGTGACTGCGGTGTATAGGGTCCTGGGTTCAAGACCTGCAGGGCTGTTTATTTTGCTGATGGGCAGAACAAGGGCCATTGGATACAGAGTGATTAGGGCAGTTTTGAGCATTTGTAAGTGGGTTTGTGTGGGTTTGTGTGAGGGTAAGCAATGCTAACCAGTTAAATATGCTTACAGAGAGTTAGCTTCAAAATTGCTTAACCTGTGTGCGCATTGCTTACCCCCATGCAAATGGGATTAAACCCGCTTACTAGTGCTTAAATATGCTTACTACTGCTTATTGATGCTTAAACCTGCTTACTAGTGTTTTATTCATTATGATACTGACACCTCACATGTGCATTTACTGCAGTACTCCAGTTCATTACTATATGTTATGTAGTCAGTTATGCAACATAAATATTAGTCATAACATGTTTTGCCATGGAAAATGGAATGTGCTGCAGAGGGACTCGAACCGGGAATGCCTGCTCGTAAGGCGAATGCTGTGCCCGCTACACTATTGCTATGCTGCTTCATTTGCATATATCTTCCTTGTTATCCTCTTCAGCCATTTAAGCTGCATTAACCGTAGCTAAGTGATGGGCACACCTGCGCACCTATGGTTAGCTTTAATCAGATTTAAAAAAAAGGGTTTATTCATTTTATTTCTGTATACTTGCTGTTGTATATGAGGGGACTCTTGATAGGGATATGAGGACACCTATGAGTGGTCTCACTAATTTCTTAGCCCTTTCTGCTGTTCTTCATTGCAGGGGCGTGTATACTCTGAGAGCTCTGCTCTTAGACACACCCCCTGCACTCTTACATGCTCAGTGTAAGATTAGGAGCTCAAGCAGCGCACCTCATTATTATGCATGGTGTGCTGCTCTCAGACACACCCCCTGCACACTTACACGCTCAGTGTAAGATTAGGAGCTCAAGCAGCACACCTCATTAATATGCATGGCGTGCTGCTCTCAGACACGCCCCCTGCACACTTACACGCTCAGTGTAAGATTAGGAGCTCAAGCAGCGCACCTCATTAATATGCATGGCATGCTGCTCTCAGACACGCCCCCTGCACACTTACACGCTCAGTGTAAGACTAGGAGCACAAGCAGCGCACCTCATTAATATGCATGGCGTGCTGCCGTTCTGCTCCTAAATGGCTGCCTCCGTGCAGCACTAATCTAGTCCTGCATGGAGGAATAGTAAATCCGAGGGAATGTCTTTGTTTCATAGAAATGCTTTATATGTTCAGGAAAATTCACAGATAGGTCTAATGAATGCAACTTCGACCTGGTATGGAAGTTGCATTAACAGAGTAAACTGCCTTTCACCCCCGGTCAGAAATGAAAAGAACCCATGGACAAACCCTATTATTCAGTTAACAAATAAATATCAATATCAATTTTTCTTTCTAAAGCATCAAATGTAACCAAGGTTTGAACACAGATGCTTATATAACACAGTTGTTATTTTACATTTGACATTATTCATATGTTCTATTATTCTTATTTTAACCATTCTTACAGTATTTCCTGTATAAAAACATGATTCGGTTTTAACGTGGTTAGTCACATACACAACATAATAGTTCCAGTTTTTGAAATGTTAATTTTTGTACACTCTTTTCTATTTGCTAGTTCCTAACAAGCATCAGTATTTGAACTAATTTACATATGTTAGAATTATACCACTTGAAAGAACCGTGGGTAAATGCAGTGTTTTTCTGTTTCCTCAAAGACATGCATATATTTTGAATGGTTTAGCCTTTAAATTGCCATGTGTGTGTGTGTGTGTGTGTGTGTGTGTGTGTGTGTGTGTGTGTGTGTGTGTGTGTGTGTGTGTGTGTGTGTGTGCATGTGTGTATGTGAGACCATGTTTGTGTGTGCCTTTTTGGTAGCCTGACATCCTGCCCAGGATTGTTTCTCTGCCCTACAGAGACTTAGTGATAGGATAGGCATCTACTCTGCTTTCACCATAAGCAGACCAAGGTAGATATGGAAAGTAAATGAATGAATGAAGGACATATTATACTTCTCCGATTGGTTAATATCACATAGTGCTTCTTAGTTCTACTACTTTTCCCCCTAACGACTGCTTAAATTTAAACAATTCATAACTAATATTATTTGTAATTAATATTATTAACTACTCTTGAATTTTTCATTAGATTCTTGTCTCAATGTCTAATTCTGCAATTGTCTAAAAGATTAAATCATTTTCTGCCAGGAATTTATGTACCAATAAATAAATCTTTTATCACGAACCAGTGTCACAAAAAGGAGAATTTGTTTAGCGCTTTTATCAGAATATAACAGTTGACGTCTTCAGAATGACTAAAATACTATATTGGATCATTAAATACCATTTTTAAACACTGCATGTGAATTCTGAAGCCAATAAAACCATTAGTAAAAATAATCCAGTCCAACAGAGATCGATGCAGGTCAACACTATGTAAAAGTGATAAAACGTAGTTTAATAAGGCAATGTTAAAACCATAAATGGCAATACATCCAATCTTGTGATAAGCGCTTTTGGGCTCTTGCCCTTCATCAGATAGATTATAAAAGTACCAAGATACCTTTCATATTAGTAAATCATCATAGATATCCAGGGCTTAATGAGGTTATTCCTATGAAGCCCGCCTTGAAGAACAGGCGGGTACAATACTGAAATGTGGTTGGTTGCCAGTATGAATATGATTGGCTGTTACTAATATAAAAGGTATCTTGGTACTTTCATAATCTAGCTGATGAAGGGGAAGAGCCCAAAAGCACTTATCACAAGATTGGATGTATTGCCATTCATGGTTTTACCATTGCCTTATTAAACTACGTTGTATCACTTTTACACAGTGTTGCCCTGCATCGCTCTCTCTTGGACTGGATTGTTGCTGTTCGGAAGGCAGATCTTTAGTGTGCTCTGCATATCTTTTCTTTATTAGTAAAAGTAACATAATTCAAGAAACGCCTACCCTTAAATTGTAAACTAAATTCTGAAAACATACCTTAATTAAAACAGTTACAATACACAACTAATTCTAATAAGTTATTATAGATACATAACAATATATACATATATGTCTATATATCTATATATTATATATGTATATGTGAAAAGACAATAAAATCTGAAATAAGAAGAAAATTTGAAATAAGGTAAAAAATGAAATAAAAAATATAATAACACCCCCCCCCCCAAATTTTTTTTATATATTACATGTCATTTTGGTACCGATTTTTAAGAATAAGGGTGATGTGCAGAGCTGTAGTAACTACAGAGGGATAAAGCTGAGCAGTCACAACTTGAAGTTATGGGAAAGAGTAGTGGAAGCTAGGTTAAGAAGGGAGGTGATGATTAGCGATCAGCAGTATGGTTTCATGCCAGGAAAGAGCACTACAGATGCAATGTTTGCTCTGAGAGTGTTGATGGAGAAGTACAGAGAAGGTCAGAAGGAGTTGCATTGTGTCTTTGTGGATTTAGAGAAAACATATGACAGGGTGCCTAGAGAGGAGCTGTGGTATTGTATGAGGAAGTCAGGAGTGCCAGAGAAGTATGTAAGAGTGGTACAGGATATGTACAAGGGTAGTGTGACAGCAGTGAGCTCTGCGGTGGGAGTGACGGATGCATTTAAGGTGGAGGTGGGATTACATCAAGGATCAGCTCTGAGCCCTTTCTTATTTGCAGTGGTGATGGACAGGTTGACAAACGAGATCAGACAGGAGTCCCAGTGGACTATGATGTTTGCAGATGACATTTTGATCTGTAGTGAGAGTAGGGAACAGATAGAGGAGACCCTGGATAGATGGAGATATGCTCTAGAGAGAAGAGGAATGAAGGTCAGCAGGACTAAGGATATATGTGTGTGAATGAGAGGGAGGACAGAGGAATGGTGAGGATGCAGGGAGTACAGGTGGCGAAGGTGGATGAGTTTAAGTACTTGGGATCAACAGTTCAGAGTACTGGTGAGTGTGGAAGAGAGGTGAAGAAGAGAGTACAGGCAGGATGGAGTGGGTGGAGAAGAGTGTCAGGAGTGATTTGTGACAGACGAGTACCAGTAAGAGTGAAAGGGAAGGACTACAAGAGGGTAGTGAGAACAGCTATGTTATATGGGTTGGAGACAGTGGCATTGACAAAAAGGCAGGAGTCAGAGCTGGATGTGGCAGAGTTCATAGGTTCATAGGTAGATACTAGGCTATCTGCCCTAGGGCATTTATAAGCCTAGCCAGAGTGTATTTGGCTTCCACCTCCCTATTAGATTAGCCTACTGTGCCTCTGTAAAGTAGGTCACAGAAGGTACCCTTTTAAGATTAGTTTACTGTGCCTCTGTCTAGCAGGGACACTGGGGAGATCCCAGGGGTGAATTTGCGATTTCCCATCCACGCGTCCAAATTTCGCTTGAAGAGGATCAGCGAGGGGCTATGTCTAACATGAATTGGGATTCTATTCGAGAGTGAGGGGAGCCTCTTGGAAATGAATCTGTCCCTCCAGCATGTCCTATTTATTTTTGTGCTGAGGTTTAGGTCCTTGGAGCATGTAGCTCTAAGGGACTTGGAATTTTTGAGGTGGAGCATGTCCATTAATTCTGGGTTTGACATGGCTTTGTACGTCAGGCATAAATCGCCCCTGAGTAGGCGGTAAGCAACTGAGTAGAGCTGGAGTTTCTTTAGTCGAGCTGCATAGGACATCTGTTTGTAGCCCATGATCCTCTTGGTGAGGTACTTTTGGGGTCTCTCCAGTGGCTGCAGGTGTCGGGTAAGGTACATCCCAAAAGGGGCATTGTATTCAATTATGGGCCTGATGAGTGATGAGGAGAGGGGCACAATGACCTCTCTTGATCTAGATGCGAAACCTTTTGTGATAAGGTGGGCTATATAGAAGGTCTTTCTAACCACTTTGGCAACATGATTATCAAAGGAGAGATTACTATCTACGTTGGTCCCCAAATCTCTAATTACTTCTTCCGTAATTAATGGATTACCACCTATATGGTAATTTGTGGGCACCTTGTTTTTCCCAAAGGGGATGACTATGCACTTTTTAGCATTTGGCTTGAGGCCGTGGCTCTGGCACCAAGCATCCATCTCTGTGAGACCCTTTTGGAGGATGCTTGTGTCAGCTGGAGATTCGATTATGGCCCCCAGTTTGCAGTCATCTGTGAACTTTGTCAGCCATAATCCCCCTGTGTTAGCCTGAACCTTAGGGAAGTATATACCGAACAAGAGAGGTCCCAGAACTGAGCCCTGTGGGACGCCACTTGTAACTGGTTTGGATTCGGACATGGCACCTGCAATTCTGACCATGTGGGTTCTATCTCTGAGCCAGTTTGCAACCCATCTTGTGAAATAGGGGTTGATATTTAAGCTGGTAAGCTTATTTATGATACCCGAGTGGGGTATTGTGTTGAAGGCTTTTGTGAGTTCCAGGTAGACTGTGTGGACTACCTTGCCCTCATCTATGGCTTTGGTAACTGTTTCAAAGAAATAAACTAGGTTTAAGAGGCAAGATCTGCCCTTAACAAAGCCAAATTGTGTAGGGTCCAGTGTCTGGAGGCTCCCAATGTCGTTGTTTATGAGTTCCATGATAATACGCTCCATAGCTTTACAGACCAGACTAGTCAGGCTTATGGGGCGATAGCTTCCGGGGTCCGTTGTGGCACCACCTTTGTGGAGTGGGACCACTGTAGCTGTACGCCATTCTTTGGGTACATATCCTGTAGTAAAGCTAAGTTTGAACAGTGACTTAATGTGAGGGTTCAGTTATTCTTGGAGACACAGCCTGGGACACCGTCCGGTCCCATAGATGCTGTGTTTTTTGCTTTGGAGAGGGCAGCTTTCACCTGTGCATCTGTGATGTCAGGGAGGTTACATTCAGTTGGGATAGGCATTTGCTCCTTTGGGGGGGGGGGAAGGGGGGGAGAAGTTTGTGCTGAATCTGTCTGCCAGGATGTTGGCTATGTCTGTAGGTTCGGTATATTTTGTACTATTATGCAACGATTCAGATCATATCTGGGAGTTTCCGCCCATGTTCCTGACATAACTAAAGAAGGCCTTGTGATTATCTTTAGTGTCTAGGGCAATTTTTCTTTCGAAACTGGCCTTTGATAATTTTATGATGGATCGAAGTTTCTTGCTAATACTGATCAGAGATGCCTTCCCTTTTTGGGATTTTGCTCTGTTATGTAGTAGCTTCCTCCTTCTGTTGTATAGCTTATTTATGGCCGGGGTCCACCAGACTAGTCTCCTGTTTTTGGAGGAGTGAGTTTTGGTTTTATTTGGGATAGCATGATCCATGCATTCCTGCAGGTGCTCATAGAATGCATTTGTAAAGGATTCTGCGGATTGGGCTGTATTATCCTCTGGCCCAGGGGCTTTGAAGGATTCCACCTCAGTCTTGAGAAGTGCAAAGTTGGCTTTTGAGAAATTCTTTACAGTGATTTCCTTGGCTGGGGGTGGGGACAGGATATGGATGTCCAGGGAAATTTGTTTATGGTCTGATCTTACCAATGAGGGGTTTACCTCTGGTGTGGAACATAGAGTCCCCATGTTGGTGATGACCAGGTCCAATATGTTGTTCCCTCTTGTGGGAGTGGTGACCAGTTGTTCCATTGTGTTAAAGTTTATAAATTCAAGGAACTGTTGGGCAAGGGTGTTTGGGCTTCAGTAGTTTTCCCAGTCAATGTTTGGGTAGTTGAAGTCACCCAATAACATAGTGTTTTGAGAGGCCTTCATATTCTTCAGTGTTCTTAGGAATGCCAAGTGGGGTTCCTGTAATAGGGAGGGTGTTCTGTAGTAGGCTACAAACTGAAAGGCAGTTTTGCCTGCTGTTAGTTGCACATGGATAGTTTTCGATGCTTCGTGGAGTGCCACTAACCTGGAGGTGTAGGTATCTTTGATGAATATAGATACTCCACCTCCTTTTGTGCTTTGGTCCGTGTTTTGGGGCCGAAATGCATGGTATGAGTTATAACCTGGTAGTGCTGGGGTGCTCTCAGGAGTCTTGAACCAGGTTTCTGTTACTGCACAGACATCGATTTTCTCCATACTGAGGAGAGCCTCGAGTGCGTGCATCTTGAGGTTTAGACTTCTGGCATTGAGTAGCATTACCTTTAGTTTTTTTATCCTTGGGTTGTCTATGGATGTGGGTTTGTCCTTTGAGCCTTGCCTAAAAAAGGCACTATGGGGGTGCAAGAGCCTTGGCCAGTATACGAAAGCCTAAGGGTGACGGGTGCAAGCCATCCCTAGCGAAGCAACGTGGCTTGTTGAGCATGTCATCCAATGCTGATAGGCACTGGATCCCCTTTGAATGACACCAATAGTTTAGCCAATTGTTGAAACTGATCATTTTGTCTTTATACTGTGGCATCATTCTTGGTGAGGGCAAGATGCTACTCAAGGTCAGGGTCATACCAGCCTGGGCTTCATGGTCAGAGAGCTCCTCTATGTCTCTTTTCATGTAGTCCAGGGAGGTACATCTCAGGTCATTCACACCATCATGGACAATGACGGAGTCATACTTGTACTTGCTTTGGAGTGACCTGAGTGCTTGCATTATGTGGCGGATCCTGGCACCCGACAGGCAGCTTACAGTGACCTTCTCCTTGTTCAGTCTGGTGAGCGGGACGTCAGTGTGCCGGACAATAGAGTCCCCTATAACAAGTGTATTTGGTTTGTTGTTTGGCCTTAAGGGCTGTGACTGTGAGGCACACTGATTCTGTGAGATATGTGATTCGTGGGTATTGTTGAGGGGTGGCTGTTGCTTGGATATCTGCTTAGGAGGTCTTTGCTGTTTAAGCAGATTTTTATTTAGAGCCTCCGAGTATGTTTTTGTGTGTTTATGTGTTGGGTATGCAGATGCAATAGGTCTGTGTGAGACTGGATTTGTGGTGTGGGTGGTTACCTTTTCCTTCTGACTGACTGTGCCAGTCTTGGGTTGAGAGAGCTCTGCCTCCAGTTTGGCTGTGTAACTGCATCTCTCACATGTATTAGAGTTTGTTGGAAGGAGGACAGGGTTGTCTGTGTACATAAGGCAATTGTAACATTGCCTCAAAATTCCCAGATTCACCAGCTGGACTGGAGAATAGCCTTGAAACTGACGCTTGACATACCAGATTAGTATAGGGAACTGTTTTTTACTGATCAGATGATTAGGAAAGGGAACTGATTTTTCACTTGATCAGGTAGGACCAGTTGGGAGTCTAATACTTGAGAAGTCAAGGAGGGTGTAATGCTTTAGTTAGTTAGTGTTTCCTTATAAGAGCTGAGCAAGTGCAGGGCTTTAGAAACAGAATAGAGTGATTACTTTGAGAGTTTGAACAATTCTAAGGGAAAAAGTGAAGAGCAGACTTTGTGGAGCATGGAATAGTTTAAACCTGTTTAGGTGGCGCTGTCCGACGCTGCTCAGTGCGCAAAACCATGCAAAAAGAGAGTTGTAGGGTTTTAAGAGAGAGAGATCAAGGAGTTTAGAATTGACCCAAAATGGCCAATAAAACTACAGCTTCTAGGTAGTAACCACTCCTCCAGGGACAGGCAGGCTGTTCAGTGTTAACCACTCCCACTGGTGAACACAGAGACTTCCCTTTAGCCCAAGCAAGCACTGGCCTTGTAGAAACTTAAAGATGTTAAGATTTGCACTGGGTGTGATGAGGGTAGACAGGATTAGGAATAAGTATGTTAGAAGGTCAGCCCAGGTTGGAAGGTTTGGAGACAAAGCCAGAGAGGCAAGATTACGTTGGTTTGGACATGTGCTGTGGAGGGATACAGAGTATATTGGGAAAAAGATGCTAAGGATGAAGCTGCCAGATAACAGGAAAAGTGGAAGGACTCAGATAAGTTTTATGGATGTGGTGAGAGAGGACATGCAGGTAGCTGGTGTGACAGCACAAGATGCAGAGGACAGGAAGAAATGGAAACTGATGATCCGCTGTGGTGACCCCTGACGGGAGCAGCCAAAAAAGAAGGTCATAATATAAAAGAACGTTGTTTTAAATAACTAACTATACTTATGCTATCATTAAGACCAGGGGGTGTTTTTGCGTTTAAGCTAACATGCCAGCATAACTCTTTAAACTCAAGCAAGTCAGCCCAAGTACCACCCCGACAATCTCTTTTTACACCTTCAACAACTACGAATTTGAAATCATGTGAAGGAAACTTTTCCACATATTTATACAAGGCGTTGTTAGTATTCAAATTTATCAAGTCTCTTACATGCTCATATATCCTTTCTTTCAACCTCCTTGTAGTTTTACCTATGTAAAAGCTAATGCATTGTGAACATAGGGCAGCATATACCACACCGACTGAGTTACAATTAAAACTACCATTAGGTCTAATGGTCATGTGGTTGATTTTAACTTTTTCAGTATTAAGAATGAAATTACACTGAGAATGTACCGGAACTACTACTGTTGACACAAGAATTGTCATTCATTTCCAGCAGGTGTTTAAGGTAAAACCTCTTCTGAACACTATATGGGGTTTAACCCCCACTTTGTCCAATAAACCTTCCTGTCCACAAAAAAATAGTGTTTAAAAATGGTATTTAATGATTCAATATTGTATTTTAGTCATTCTGAAGAAGTCAACTGGTGCATTCTGACAATAGCGCTAAATAAATTCTCCTTTTTGTGACACTGGGTCGTGTTGGTGCTACACCTGTTTCTTTGTTTTTTTTCAAGTGGTCTTTTGGTTCTCAGTTTTGTGTGTCGTTGTTTGTCAAGTAAATCTTTCTATCAGCTACATCAGTGTTAAATTTCCCACTAAGTTTTATTAGTACTCTAAACAGATCTAAACTTTACAATGATAAACTCCTATGATTTGGCAAGCAATGATGTTAAATAATATGTCAGGGTTAAGCCAGTTTTAATCATTTCAGTTCATTTCTTTGTGTCATCCCTTCTTCTTCTGTGTTTTCTTCATTTCTTACTTTATTTCTGTTATGTCTTCTCTTTAAGCCATCTCATATTTTGCATGTGTAATAACTCTAACACTGTCCCTGCCCCTAAAATCAGCCCAACCCAATACCTTACCCAAAGCATTTTCATTAAGAGTATCACTAAACAAGGCATGTAAGGGCATGTACATGCATACACATACAATTACACATACACACACAGACATGCATGCGCGCCCACATGCACATACATACACACACACACACACACACACACACACACACACACACACACACACACACACACATATATGCACACACATACACACACACATAGGCCCACATGTGCACACACACACACACACACACACACACACACACACACACACACACACACACACACACACACACACACACACACACCACCATGCAGATACCCTAGAAAAATTAACACCTAACCTAACCCTAACTGTAACCCCAAATGAGAAACACTTGCACTGACACTAAAATACACACATCCAAAGCCATAAAAAATATCCACTGCTCTACACATTCTCTAACCCAAACCCGCACAAAATCCCATTTACCTGCACACTTGCTGAGCTTCAGCACTCAACAATCCTACAGTCATCCTCACCATCGACAATGGAAGTATTCGACTCAAACTACCAGCGTTTTACTTTATCATCTAGATAAACATTTGATAATGCATAATGCACATATAAATATATCTTTTACACTGACTTAATCATGCAGATCTTAACAGTTACCTAAATTAGATAATATAATGTTTATATAATTCAGTAAGCAAAGCACAACTGAATAATTGTTTACTTCACGAACATACTCAGAAAATGAAAAGCACTTAGTGAATAGCCTCTTCCTATTAAGCCTTTAAGCAAAATGTATTTAAGTAAAATCCAAAGAAACTAACTGCTTCAAATACAAATTGGTGTTACAAAATCTCAAATTGCACTGGTCCAATGCAATATTTTGCCTTGTAGGTGGAAGTTCTCTTATAAATAAAAACAACTCAGCTGTTTTGTACTCCTCCTGATCCATTCAGCTTTATTTACATTTACAGGCATTTTCTTCTAAAATGCCTGGTAAATGTCAGGAGCAACATTTTGATAATGAATTGCCTTTTTATTAGACTCTCACTGATCCATTCACATTCATTCATTCATGATGTTAATACCCTATATATGTGCAAACATGAAAACTTGCACACACATATATAACTTCACATATACCTTCACGTTAAGCAGAGCTTCTCAATGACCCTATATAAGTGCAACCTGGACAAATGGACCGGAGACTGTGAATTCACCCCTGGGGTGGCATGTATGTACGTCATGGAGAGGGGCAGCTGGTGCTGAGGATAGATTTATTCTGCAAACAATCAAAACATCTAGCAATGGTCAGTCCGTGTACACAGGTATTACATAGCTAGGCTTGTAAAAGCCCTAGGGTCATTAGCCTAGTAACCTCCTATAGACCTATGAACCTATGAACATTTATACTCATTAAGAACACAAAATAAATAAATTGCTGTTAATACGATTTAAGACTCTTCTCAGGTTATCTCTATCAACAGAAAAAAAAATAACACAAATATAATAGTATCTCTCATAGTACCACTTTCTCATTTAAGTACAATATGTAAATCCTCCACTTCCATTTTGCTGTACAAAATTCTACCCTCCCAAATCTTCCCTAGTTGTGTGAGATGCAACTTACTAATGAATACAACTGTCATGTTTTAGTCTCTATGGATGTCAGCAATTCTTTAGTTTTCTGTCCATCACCATAATTCTTGTATTTTTGTTATGTATTATTTATAAATATTTGTTGTATTAATTCTGTACAATTTTTGTAAATGTGTAATCACTGCAACTATGGATTCATGTTATAGTTGTAGCCTTTGTGGAGCATTTCTATCTAGGCCATCATTGAAAAGTATTTTTCTGCCGGTCAGACTTTCCTAATAAACAGATGATAATAACTAATTTAAACCCAGGTGATTTTATATTAAGCAACGCATTAGGATAATGTGCGTCTCTGTTTAACACTGTAATGATTACTCAATGCTCTTGTTGTTTCTTCTTTTTGTGGTGCTGTTAGGAGCAACTGTCTGATCAATCTTTTTAAATCATTTTTTCAAAGATGAACAGAAACACTCCATGTTTTCCCTAGTTCAAATTATGTTGATTTATACAATTGAACTGGCTTCTTCTAGTGAATTAAAAGTTCTTGTGTAAAATAGATGAACGTTAAAGTTCTGCTGGATGTAGTAATTGTACTGTATTGTCATTTTGTTTGATAAGTTTGAAAAATGGAGAGCTGTTCTCTGTGCAAGAGTCTTCGCTGCATAATCATTCTCAAGTCTTATGTTGTATTTTTCCACTTGTATTGGAGATTTTGTGCAACTTGATTTTAGGAATTATTTCAAATCTAGAAATGAAAGAAGCTTTACTGGATAATGCTGAAGGATCTGAGAGTATACATTTGCCAAAGACAGTAAGATAAACCTTCTTGCAGATTCAGTGATATTATTTCTTCCTTCTGTCTTCAAGATCTTCTGTCAGCTTAATTAACCTAGTGTTATGTTTCAATAAAAATCCTGCATGACTTTCCTCTTGTTTCATTGATTCTAACTATTACATTATTCACAGAATCTTTCGACATCTTCTGTTTGTGTGTTTTGCTACTCAGTCATAGTTTTAAGTAATTTTGTCTGTTTTAAGCAGTTAAATGCCCTCGGGCAGATAGCCTAGTATGAACCTATGAACCTATGAACCTATGTAGTATAAAGATGGCTGTATTCTGATTTTTTCTTTAACTTCAATGTGAGTACCTCATTTGTTGCAAGTCTGATGAATGCAGATGTGCTTCCTGACATAAAGAAGCACTTAACAATATGAACTTTGGATGAACACATTTGCTAAAGGTCTGATTCCAGTTTCTAAAGAAAGTTGCTTTGACAGAAAAGAAATTAAAGTTGCCTGCATTTTGTTCCCATATTTTCAGTAGTTCTGTAAGGAACATTCACCTTTTTGTGGAATTTAGCTAATTTTCCTTTCAAAATCTGTAATTTTCTGTAGAAAACATTATAAGAGAAATTTCTCAGTGACTATTTTTGATCCTGTTTCCATATTCAGTTCATCTTATGAAAATGTAATGTGTACAAAATGAAAGCCTTGGCTGATTCTGCTATTTCCTTAAGAAGTTTCTTCCTATAAACTGAACTCTGTGACGCAACATTTTCCTAAAATAATTAGCCTAAAAGGTGGGTTTCCTGAGAACTTTATGGATCTTAAGCCAGACAAATGTACTGGTGTAAGTGGGTTTTCAGCCCTTAAATATACAACTAAGTCATCACTGGTATAGCTGTCATAATTAATTTCTACCATCTGTCACTTACTAAACTATGTATCCTGCATCCTGCTACTAATGTCTCTGTATTCTTAAATATATCCTGAAAAGTGAGTATTATATTGACCTTCTATTTCGTATTTTATCTGAAACAGTAGCACATAAGCATGGACTTTGACTTATTTTTTGAACATTTATCAGTGACAGATGATACCTGAAAATTCATTATAGATTTAAGGGAGTCAATAGTTAATTTTTAATTGCAGAACTGTATACAAGTGATTTATTGCGGAGAAAGAAAGATAGATAGATAGATAGATAGATAGATAGATAGATAGATAGATAGATAGATAGATAGATAGATAGATAGATAGATAGATAGATAGATAGATAGATAGATAGATAGATAGATTAGATAGATAGAGAGAGAGAGATATATAGATAGAGATATAGGTTTAGTTTTAAAGGTGGCTACTAGGCTGATTTTTTATTTTATTTTATTTTACATTTGTTGACCGGGCTAGTCCAGCTGGATAATTTCCATTTTCAGTGGAGGCCCGGGGAGAAAAGCTCCACAGAATTAAAACAAAGGTTATACAAAATTGAAGATTAACTATGAGTTCCTTTAACAGATATTAAGTTACTATGGATAGTTATTAGTCTAGATCAAGAAAAATAGAACACATAAAATACTATTTACGTATTGCAAGAGACATTGATTATATCTAGAACTACACTCCATTCAGATCATTGCATACATATTAGTGTATATACAATATATAATTTTTTTTTTTGAGAACAGTAGAAACTGTAGAGTCATTAGGATGTTTGAGAACACAGAGAAGGATTGCAGTTGAGAAGTGAGGAAGAATGATAGTAGAAGGTATTAGGTTTCTCAGTCGGGATTGGTACAAGAGCAGAGCCAGAAGTTTGTAAGATGTGCAAGGAGTTGTTTTTTAAAAAGATCAAAGGAGCCTATAGAGGTAATGTGTGATGGGAGGTTATTCCATATTTTGCCTACTGCATTGGGAAAAAGGCAGTTACCTGCAGAATTGGTGATTCGAGTTGTTTTGACTTGAAGCTTTTCCGCAGAACGTAGTTGTTTCAGGTTATTAATAGGGGTCAGAAGATTAGTGAGAGCAGGTGTTCTAGATGGTTGATATAATATGTTATGTGTTATTAGGAGTTGTTGATATATAATCTTGTTGGGAAGTTCCAACCAGTGTAAGTGTTTTAGGTTTAGACAGTGGTGTGTTCTATACTGGGATGCTGTGGCAAAGCGAGCTATATTGTGGTAGGATGTCGTAAGTTTCTTCAGGTTACTTTTTGAGAGGTTAGTGTAAATAGAGGAGGCATACAATAGGGTCGAGATGAGATGTGTTTGTGCTAAGGTGGTCCGTGCTTCAGGTGTTAGGTAGGGTTTGATTCTGTATAGTGAGCCAATTTTTTTTATTAACTGCTTTTATGGTGTTGTTGATATGGTAATCATAGCTTAGATTATTATTATCAATAGTAACACCAAGTAGTTTGATAAGTCTGGGGAGATGAGGGTCACCTGCAGTAAGTTAAGTTGTGTAGATTTGTGTGTAGGTGAGAAAAGTAGTAGTTTTGTTTTCTTGGGATTGAGGAGAAGACATCTTTTGACATCTTTTTGAGAACCAGTGTTCGATGATAGAAAAGGTAGCTTGTGTGAGTGAGTGGAGTTCAGATTGAGTGGAGGCTGTGCAAATAATTGTGGAATCATCTGCATATTGTATACATGTAGTGTTTTGGATAGATGCTTGGAGGTCATTGATAAAGATAGAGAATAGGAGGGGCCTAGTATGGATCCTTGTGGGACTCCTAAAGAGATAGGTAGTAGTGAAGATAGACAATTTTTCCAGAGTACTGCTTGTTGCCTGTTTTCGAGATAAGAAGAGAACCAGGTTAAGGAGGAGGTATCCAAAGCAAGGGATTTTAATATGTGTAGTAAAGTGAGTGGTTGACCATGTCGAAGGCTTTTGACAGGTCTAGGAAAAGAGAAGAGGTTAGTTTGTTGTTGTTACGATTACAGTTGATGGTGTTGGAAAAGGAAAGTAGAGCAGTGGTAGTACTATGTGAAGGTCTAAATCCATGTTGAGTATCTGCAAGTAGATTGTTTTGAAGGAGATGGGTGAGTAGTTGTTTGTGTATGCATTTTTCCATGATTTTAGCTAGTGGCGATAATAGTGCTATAGGACGAAAGTTTGAAAGGTCTGTGGCTTTGCCTCCTTTGTGTAGGGGTATGATATGAGATATTTTCCAGATTGAGGGAAAAGTACTTTCTTTTATGGATCTGTTTATGAGGATGGAGACAGGGTAGGCGATAGCTTTGGCTGCTATTTGAAGAAATTCAGCTGGAAGGTTATCAGCTGAGGGTGTAGTTTGATTTAAGTTTTTGTAAAAGAGATTGTATGTAGGAGGTAGGTATGGGTTGAAGTTGCAGGGGTGGAAGGCAGTTGTCACTGTTATTTAAGAGCAGTTGGGAGGAATCAGGGGTTAAGTGGTTAGCTAGATTTTGTATGGAAGTGGTAAAGAAGGTGTTGAAGTTATTGGCTATTAAAGAGGGGTTGTCAGGATCTAAGTTTTGTGGGTTTGTAAACTACTTTGTGTAACTACTTTGCCTGGGGTAAGAAGATTATTGAAAGTGGACCAAAACTTTTTGGTTCTTTTTGGTTCTTGGTTTGATTGTTGTAGTTCAAGGTAATAATTTTTTATCTGCAAGTATAGCTTTTGGTTTTATTTCTGAGTTCTTTGAAGATCGGTGATCGTTCGTGATCGCTTGGGTTTCTGGAGGGCCATTTTTTTCCCACGATTTATTTCTAAGTGTAATTTTTTGTTTGGTATTAGAAGTTAGCCAGGGTGCTATTTTGGTCTTTGTTCTAATGATACGTTTTGGGGCATGTTGATTCAGGATGGCCAGGAATGCTGAGTTGAAGTGTTCAACAGCATTGTTAAGTGAGAGATATTTGAGAGGGGTCCAGTTGTATTGTGACAGTTCTGTTAGGAATCCTTCATGATTAAAATGTTTTTTTGAATATATTGTTTTATGTGAGGTAGGTAGGTTTAGCTTAGTTTTGGCCCTAATGACATAAGTAAGAGAGTGATCGCTAAGATCATCTGGAAGGATGCCAGTTTGGTAGTTTTGTAGGGGGGAGTTTGTAAGAATCCAATCTAAGGTGGTTTCTTTTTTACTTTTATTATTTATTCTAGTTGGACTGTCAATAAGTTGTTTGAAACCAAAAAGATTTATGTGGGAAGTGGGCATTGCTACAAGAATTCCAGTCGATGTTAAAGTTAGCATTGCACAAAAATCCCAAGTCGATGTTAAAAGTCCCAAGAAATAGTGTTTCTTGAGGAGGTTTATAGAGAGGTGTTCAAGAAGTTGTTCTAAGATGGGGATATTATTTCCAGGGGAGGTATGCACAGATGATGTTTATAGATTTAGTGTTGTTAATTTGAATTTTGGAACCAATTATTTTTGCATTTATGTTTTTTGGTTAGGTAAGGTCCAGAAGAGTAATTTCGGCATTAATGTTTGTTAAGGGGGTACAAGGTCCAGAAGAGTGCTTTAGTTGTGTTTTATATAGAATAGCTACTCCCTCTCCTTTTTTTTTAGATGCGATCAAATCTGAGAATGCTATATCCAGGTGGGGGTAATTTCAATGTCTTTAATAGAGGCTTTAGGGTTTTTATAGCTTCTGAGGTTTCTGATAATATAGGATGCATAGGATGTCAAAGTTGTTTACTTCTAGTAGGGCATGCAGTTGACTGATTTTTGTGTTGCAGATACTCATTATGTTGAGATGGCCAAAGCTAAAGATAATAAGTCAGAGGATGCAGTGGATGAGAGAGAGAGAGAGGTTTGATGTGAGTTTTGTATGTTCTGTTGGAGGTTAGAGGGGCCTGGGTTGGTTGTTGGTTGGGTTCATTGTAGTAGATGGATGGAGGAATATAAGAATTTATTTTCTTATGTTTGTTAGTTGTATCGAATATTTTCTTTACTTTAGTTTGAAGTAGTTTGCAGTGTAGTACCCTATGGTATTTGGGAAGTAGGTATGTGGATTGAGAGGTGGTATGTAAGATGGAAGGGGGTAGGGATGTTACAGGTATACTGGTATGTTTAGAGGGAAGTGAGAAAGAAGCAGTTAGGGAGTGTTCATAGGAGGTTAGGAAGTAGGTGGTTATGAGAAAGACTAATAATAAGAAGGAGATAGGAAGTTTCATTTGTGGCTGGGGCATAGTGGAAGTTTTAAAGAGGTAGTTGTGAGTCAGTGTGATATTCTAGGATGGAGGTACTGTAGAAAAGAAAGGTATATAGAAGGTGTTATAATGTAAGTGTGTTTGTGAGTGGTGGGGTATTGTACAATATGTGGCGTTGTAGGGGGGAAAAAAAAAGGGGTGTGTCTAGAGGAGAGATAAAGGTAGGACCCCTGGGGTGGGTGGGATATGGGGGTGGGGAGCCAAGCGGACACTCACAGGGTGGGGGGAGGCAGGCGGGCACTCACAGTAGACCAGAGGAAGGAAGAAGGGAAAAGTATCAGAGAAGGGAAGGGAAGTCAAGGGCAAGAAGGTAGCCTAGGAGGAGAGGATAAGACAGGGTAATGGAAGGAAGGGAAGGGAGTAGTAAGAAGGTAAGAATTAAAATGTAGTAGGGAAAAGAAAACTAGTATCCCAGATAGGGATGAGGAGAGAGTGACATCTAGTGGGCAACTGTGGAAGTGCAAATAGCAAATAGGGCAGCTTCCAGGTGAGAGCTATGAAAAAGAGGGAGAAAGAATAATCTAGGTAGCTATCCAAGGAGTATGTGTGGTGGTAATGGAGGAATAAGGGGAAAGGGTAGCTGCTGGCTGCTTAGGTAGTGGCAGTCTAATGGCTTAACAGTTACAGTAGGTTAAAACATAATGCTGAATGACTAGCTGGACATGCTTTCTTACAATCTTGAGGTAGCCGTTGATAGGAGGAACCAGTGTCCTGAGCGGGTCCTAGGTTAATGAGCAAAGAGCACCTTAGAGGAGAATATGGAGGGAATGCAACCCAGGCAAAAACACAGGGTCGATTTGAGGTCAAAGCTGGTATAGGAGGGAAAGAGAAGAAAGAAATAGTGTTATAGTACAAACTTAACATTCAGTAATGCAAATACAAAGTCAAAATGTGGGAGAAAAACAAATAAAATCAGGTTATCCAAATAATAAGCTAAGCTTCATTACATATAGGGGTAAAACACATAGAAAATGTGCAAACATATGTATATATAGAGGCTATCATTGATATAAATCACCAGCAACTGCAGAAAACAGTCATACTCATGTGTAATTACACTTGCAAGATAACAGAAACAATCCTCAGTCCTTCAAGGAAGTCCGCTTGGTATTGCTGGTATAATCATGCACATCTAACAGTGAGATCTAACACTAAACGCATTCGCGTACAAGGACTAGTATAATCCATAAAGTAGTGTTTGAGGAGATTAGGCCAGGAGCAGTCTCTGTTTAAAGGCATTCGCGGTTCTGTATATAATAAATATACACAGGTAGGGACAACACAGTAGAAGGAGCCAGCACTCCCAAAGAGAAATAACACATTAACATTTACATTTACAGCGTTCCCTTACATGCTGAAACAGCAAAACAATGGCCCCACATGATTAGTACACCATTGTAGGAAAAAGCAGATACAAGCTAATAAGCTAAGCAGCACGGCAGTACATTCCTGCTTATTGTGGACGCCAAATAAGCTAAACGCATCCGCGTTTCAGAGAGCAGGAGTAGACAGTTTAAACTAGCAGAACAAACAGTAAAAGGAAAGTCCTATACAAGAAGCCGTTCCTGTTGATTTAACACTGTCGCATAATCCAAAAAGGCATACATTTGCAAGATGTTAACCTTACCCTAGCTAGAAACAGCAAAACAAGCGATTCTATTCGCATATATTCACCTTTTTAGTAATACAGTACAGTAAAACGCACTCGCGTTTACAGGCGGGAACCGCAAGACATAACAGTCCTATCTGTGAAGTACGCCAACGTTATTAAACGCATTCGCGTTTCTATGAGGGCATGTACACAACTTAAATGAGAGAACTATCACACTTAAAACTAAGTATCTACTTGTTAGACGCAGTCGCGTTAGTTTAAACAACAGACCTATTGGCACTTTTATCCTTGAGTAGCAATTTAAGTAGTTAATCACAAGTTCAGGCAAAATACGTGCTAAAGTTTCATGGACAAAAACACATGGAAACTTACTGAAAAGTATTAGATCACAGCCAGGAACACACAGCAGCAGCAGCGTGGAGGGCAGAAATTAAAGATGGCGCCTTTAGGATGTGGGACAAACTATGTAATCTCTCAAAGGAAGTCACTGGGAAGGGGGCAGGGGTGGTAGGAAGGGGCCAGGTGTAGACCGGAAAGGGAGGGTAATGGTAATACAAGACCGAAGACTGGATAGAATAGTAAGGATTGTAGTAGGAAGATGTGGTTAGGAAGGAGATAGAAGGATGAGTAAAGTAGGGAATAAGACAGAGAGGATAACAGAAAGCAGAAGGCAAGCAGGGTGTGAGAGCTTTTAAACGCTCTATGAGTTTAGATAGGTCTAAACAGGTGTGTAAGCCTCGGCACAGAGGTGGTAGTGGGGGACAGCAGAAAGCCGCAATAGAGAGGATCAGATTAGGGCACTCACAGTAGACCAGAGGAGAAGGGAAAAAGTATCAGAGAAGGCAAGGGGAGTCAAGGCAAGAGAAGGTAGCCTAGGAGGAGAGGATAAGACAGGGTAATTGGAAGGAGGAAAGGGAGTAGGTTAAGAAGGTAAGAATTAAAATGTAGTAGGGAAAAGAAAACTAGTATCCCAGATAGGGATGAGGAGAGAGTGACATCTAGTGGGCAACTGTGGAAGAGCAAATAGCAAATAGGGAAGCTTCCAGGTGAGAGATATGAAAAAGAGGGAGAAAGAATAATCTAGGTAGCTATCCAAGGAGTATGTGTGGTGGTAATGGAGGAATAAGGGGAAAGGGTAGCTGCTGGCTGCTTAGGTAGTGGCAGTCTAATGGCTTAACAGTTACAGTAGGTTAAAACGTAATGCTGAATGACTAGCTGGACATACTTTCTTACAATCTTGAGGTAGCCGTTGATAGGAGGAACCAGTGTCCTGAGCGGGTCCTAGGTTAATGTGCAAAGAGCACCTTAGAGGAGAATATGGAGGGAATGCAACCCAGGCAAAAACACAGGGTCGATTTGAGGTCAAAGCTGGTATAGGAGGGAAAGAGAAGAAAGAAATAGTGTTATAGTACAAACTTAACATTCAGTAATGCAAATACAAAGTCAAAATGTGGGAGAAAAACAAATAAAATCAGGTTATCCAAATAATAAGCTAAGCTTCATTACATATAGGGGTAAAACACATAGAAAATATGCAAACATATGTATATATAGAGGCTATCATTGATATAAATCACCAGCAACTGCAGAAAACAGTCATACTCATACTTTTTAAGCCTAGCCATGTTTCCTGATTTGAAATGACAGGATAAATTACCTAGGGACATAGTTTATGTGGCAGAGCATTTATAAGTTGCATCAGTCCAACAGAAGCACAAGGGCCATTCCAGCAATACATTTCCAGTTACCTATCTACTTGTCCAGGGTACATTTTAATATGGTCAGTGCTGAATTCTGGCTTAATGAAGAGGGACAGTGACATATATGGACCTGTATGCCATACCCTTGCTTATAAGTTGTGCAATATAGAATGATTTCCTTATAACAGGAGACACATGATGGTCAAATACCAAGTCAAAGTCCACATATGTTTCCAAGTCCCTAACCACTGGAGTGTATTGTCTGTGTGGTACATTGCTGGCATGGCTGATTTTCCAAAAGATACTATTAGATATTTTTTGGAATTCAATTTTTCTGGCACCAATTATTAGTTTGTAACATGCCGTCTTGGAGGATATTAGTGTCTTTCGGGAATTCCATGATCGAGCCAAGCCTGCAGTTGTCTGCAAACTTGGTCATCTAGAGGCCTTTCACTTTAGCTTTGTCTTTTTCATAGTTTCATAGGTGCATAGGTATATAGTAGAATAACAAACACAGGGGGCCTTTATAAGCCTGGCTTTGCAATCTAAATGTGACCCACAAATTTGATTTATATTAGGAGTGATTTACTGAATGCCTTTGTCCATCAGAAACCAAGGCACCAGACCAGGGGTGACTTTCCAATTCTCTATGTATAGGTTCAAGTTGCACTTAAATAGGGTTAATGAGGTATTCTGTTCCACATGGATTGGGGGGGGCCTGTTCCCGAGGATGGGAATTGTCTGGGAAACATGTCCGTCTCTCCCCCATGTCCTATTTATGTCTTTTCTTCTAGTAGTTATTATGCTGTTTGTTTTTCAGATGTGCAAAAGGTTCATCAAAACAGGGTAAAAAAAGTCCATTATAATTCCCTGACCAGGAATCCAACCAGGGTCATGGAGGTGAGAGTGGTAAATCCTAACCACTAGACCACCCAAGGAACAAAAAGCACTTTTGAAAAGTAGATGTGAAAAAGGAAGGGCCCCAGCAACAAGCCCTGAGGGACTCAGCTAGTGGCTGACCTTTTGACCTTTTTGTGGAGGTAGAATCCACTATCCTGGCTTCCTGTGTCCTATATGTGAGCCATTTGGCTATCCAACTGTTGACATAGGGGGCTATTCCTAGTTTTGTGAGTTTGCCAATGATGCCTGAATGGCTAATACTGTTGAATGCTTTAGCCAGGTCAGGATGGACAGTGTGTTCCATTTTACCTTCATTCATTGCTTTAGTGACATTCTTGAAAAAGTCCATCCAATTGAGTAAGTACAGCTTGCCTTTGACAAAACCAGGCTGTGTTGAAACTCATGTCTGAAGGTTTCCTATGTCTTTATTTATAATGTTCATGATAATGCTTCCTATGGCTTTACATATGAGAGTAGTCAGATGTTGTGGGTCTCTAGTTATCTGGGTCAGTAGATGGCCACCCTTCTGCAGGAGGATATAACTCTTATAGTCCTCCATTTGCTAGCCACAAAGCCAGTTTGGTGGCTTATGGTTGGAGAATGATTTTAGAGAGTTTGATAGGTCATGTTTCCTGTTACTCATTAGACATCCCAGAATACTATCTGGGCCCGTAGATCCAGTATTTTTGTCTGCCTGACAAGAAATTTTATATGAAAGCATTGGCAGTAATTGGTACTAGCCAGATACTACAGCAAACTCCATTGTCACAGATTAGTGAGGTCAGTAACCAGTGCAAATGACACATAATTGTCAGGGTTGGAGGCAGTTTTTGTGGACAGAGTTTGCCGTAAAGGTCAGGTTAAATATAACTTGGACTGGGTTAATTCACATTGAAATGCAGGCTGAGAGCGAATGAGGAATGATAAATAATTAAGTCCAGTGAGACTTCATGTTTAACAAATGGAAATAAGCCAGGACACAAACAGATAAGTGAATGTAGTGTATGCTGTGGAGACTTAAGCCACAGTTGAGCTGTTTTCACCGCTGCTTCTGTGATGTTATAGCCCAGAAATGGTGCTACACTAATCCAGTTTCTTTAATTAACACATCTGTCTCAGTTCTCAGCATTATAGTAATCTGTGCTTTATTAAAATGAAAGTTTCACATTCCAGTGTCATGTAATATAAAAATTATTAGTGAAGGCGAACTGTATTTTCTTGGCTTTGTGCATCCATTTTGCACACATTGTAAATTATGCAGTAACATCTTTCCAGTAGAAGAAAACCATGGCAGATAGTACAATTCACAGTGTAATTCATAATTTGTATAATCTTCTTACAGATGTCATCACAGATGCTCAAAGAAAAGCACGATTATGCAAATCTCTGGGTCTGAACCACGTTCCCAAGTAAACACTGTGCATGATTCATTACCGAACTGTGGACCTGTGCAATACCTAGATGATGACCTTCCTCTGCTGACTGAAGAGGAAGAGTCCGGTGAGTATTCTGTACTTGCAACACTGTGTTGTTCAGTTCAGCTTTTTTATAGTTTTAAAATGTTTTTCATTTTGCTAAAGATTTTTATAATGGTTCGAAATTGTATTAAGGCCCAATGTGTGTGTGTGTGTGTGTGTGTGTGTGTGTGTGTGTGTGTGTGTGTGTGTGTGTGTGTGTATATATATATATATATGGGATCGGTACTCATCCCCGAAGGAACTGTTCATTGAAGCACAAGCAACCGGGCAACCTTCCGTGAAAGTGCTTTTTACCAAAAAAGCACTTTCGTGGAAGTATGCCTGCAGCTAGAGGGAGGTGCGGATAAGGGAATATTCCCTTTTCCTCACTGTAGTGTGATCTCGGAGTGAGAATATTAAAGTAGGGGGGTGGGGGGATGCAGCACCCCACATGGGGGGGTGCAGGGGGGCTTGCCCCCGTGCATAAAAGTAGATTTATAGTTTTTTTTTTTTTTTTTTTTTTAATGCACTTTAACGAAAGGGCTTTTCAGTGAAAGTGATTTTGTTAAAGTGTGTTCGGTGATTGTGGATTCGGAATATTGAACTTTCATTCAATAGTCCTAGATCTACATATATATATGTATATATATATATATATATATATATATATATATATATATGTGTGTGTGTGTGTGTGTGTTTAGATAGATGTAGCTATAGATATAATTATGTGTAAATAAATACAAATGTCTAACTGGAAGGCAATAAACAGTTAATTGCACTGTATTTTATACATATCTTGGTTACATTTTGTATATATTTTTTTCGCAGTGAACTCTGGCTATATTATTTAATCTTACCCTGTCTGCATTCTTTCTTACTGTGTTCTGAATTTTGTTACGTGCTCATTTTGTATATAACATTGTTGACTAAAAGACCATGATGTATTTTATGCTCTTTGAGCTCAGGTTGGGTCTGAAAAAGTTGCGTAGGCCACTTATATGGTGAACAAATAGTAAATAAAATAAGTATATGTATGTTGTTAGAAAATAACTTTTTGGGAAGCCATTTCATGAGTACCTGAGCAGACAAACTGTGTTTCCTTTCCTCTTCCTGTATCACAGGCACATTTTTAAAAGTGTTTCAGAACCCCTCAGGCTGACCTCAAGCCTTGGAGTATATGTTTTAACTACATTATTTAGTCCTTGTAGTGTCCATGGCTGGGGGGGGTGAAACATAAAGTTATCAAACTGAAGAAATAGTTGGGGCATTAATCAATTACCCCCTCCTTAGCTAGTAATTGTGGTACCTTGATGTCATGTGTGGTACCATGATGTCATGTGTGGTACCATGATGTCATGCAGGAAGCTTTTACTTTTGTTTCTATCTCAACACAAACGAGAAACAAACTGGTGAACTACGAAAAACTGCCAACTCCTGATCCAGCGTAAGCCAGGCACTCAGTCACAAGTACTGCCAAGTACTGCCAAGAAAGTAAATCCAAAAGACGTGCTACTAACAAAAGTTAACGCTTTTTTATTTATTAAAAAGAAAGAGCGTTTTCGCCGTAGTTTTACTTCAGCTTCTTCAGAACAAAAAAACAATTTAAAAATACCGCCCATTTATAAGTAATACGTGCATAGCGTGGCTTAGTAATTAGATACATTTAAAGAGATACTGTGTCAAAGCCACGCTATATGCACTTAGATAATATAGTCACTCAAATACAATGTTACTTTCATGACTTAAACACTTATAAAAAAGTGTTAAAAAATTAGTAACAAAAGTTGTAATTATTTATAATTACTAACTATAAACTGTGCATCTTGTTCCACGTAACAATGTAAACACATCACGAAATGAACAGGGATAGTAAACCACAAACGCTCCTTTTAAAACCTAACAAGTGTCAGCTACATAAATAAATTTACTGACAACCTGAAGTATACTCATGCTAAAATTATTTACAGTCTAAAAAATGATGTATAATAATAAATAAAAAGAACATATGAATATGTAAAAAGAATAAGTACTTGTAACATATGGTGTAAGACAACACAAACAATCAATTATTTTTTATCCTTAAAAAATTGGAATGAGTTGTATAACATGAAATGTAACAGTTAGATCCTAACTACACTATTGTCTCAGATAGTTCCTCATCTTTAATATACAGGAGATATTACAATTTTCGTTTAATCCTGAGACACAGAAAGAATTCAACCTTAGTTGCCATTCTAATTCCCGAATCTCTAATAGGATGTTAATTGGTCCACCCCTCATAGACTGTGGTACTGCATCAATAGCCATGAAGCAAAAACAGTGTCCCTCATATTTTAAACAATGTTCTGCTAGAGCATTTTCACATTTTTTTAGTTTTTATTGCATACAAGTGCTCATACACCCTATCACGTAGCCTTCGATCAGTCTTACCTACGTAGTATGCTTCACAGCAGTTACATAGGGCCAAGTAAACAATGGACCTAGAAGTACAGTTGAGTTTGTGGTTAATGTAGTATTTCCTACAACCAATTTTAAAGGAACTACAAGCTTTGACAAACTGACAGTACTTACAAAACCCACATTGTGTGCAACCTTTAAATTTTGTGTTGTTATATGACCTATTGTTGCTCTCAAGAATAGATTTTAGGTTACTCCCTTGTTTATATACAAACCTAGGTCTATCCCCTAGTTTTTCAAATAGTTCTTCATTGTTCAAAATGAAGTGCCAATTTTTCGTTAGAATTAATTGAATGTCCAAAGAATTACTACTAAAAGTAGAAATAAAGCTTGTTTTAAAAAGTTCCATGTTCTTGGGGTCACTTCTTTTATTGGTATTCACTAGTGCTAAATCTTGCTCTCTCACTTCTACACAAGAAGTGGAAATATCCACTTCTATAGTTCTCTTACTGAGAAGGGGGAGATAAACACCATTCATGCGCTTGTTGTTAACTTCTTCCAGAAGATCCAAGAACAAATCTAACGGGTAATCTCTACTTATAAACATTCTTCTTAGGTTGTTACATTCATTGTCGAATGCCGTTTCCCTACTATACATCCTTGCTGCTCTTATTAGTTGCCCTTTAATGATGGCTCTTTTTTGTCTGAAAGGATGTGAACTTTTAAAGTGTAAGAAGGAATTGCAGTAAGTTGGTTTTCTATGGATCGTAGAAATATATTCTAAGTTGTTAACATCTTTGTAAAGTTTCACATCCAAATAATCTATTTCAATAGTCGAAAAGGTAGATGTAAATTTTAGAAAAGAAGTAGAATCATTAAAATATTCTACCAATGTCATAGCTTCAGCTGCATTCCCATCAAACAAAATAAACACATCGTCAAGGTATCTAGTATATAATCTGATTTTATCCATAATGATGTTCTCAAACAGGTACACCTTTTCCCAATACGCCATAAATAGGTTAGCAACGGTAGCTCCAGCTGACCTCAAGCCTTGGAGTATATGTTTTAACTACATTATTTACTCCTTGTAGTGTCCATGGCTGGGGGGGGGGTGAAACATAAAGTTATCAAACTGAAGAAATAGTTGGGGCATTAATCAATTACCCCCTCCTTAGCTAGTAATTGTGGTACCTTGATGTCATGTGTGGTACCATGATGTCATGTGTGCTACCATGATGTCATGCAGGAAGCTTTTACTTTTGTTTGTATGTTTGCTTGCCTGCACCATCCTCTCCCAACTACCCATAAATCACACTTATTATCTGCCCTCTCCAAGTCATTAATCTTCCATCTTGGGCCTAGCAGGCAGGTCATAGTCTAACATCCAGTCTTCCTGAAGAAGAATTCTAGCCAGTGGGTGCTCAGATACTTCCACCACAAACTGTCTATTCAGAGCCCGAGCCTCCTAATCAAATTCATAATATAAGAACAGTCTCATCCATCACAAAGTAACAGGATTACATAAGTTATTAAAAACAAAACACAAAGCACTGAAGTACCACAAAATAGGTACCGTTCATTAAATACTTAAGTGCTTGCATTGGTAGTTCACCATGACTTCTTCAGAACAACAAAAAACAAGACAAATCACACGTTTAAATATCATTACCAAAACCACCTGACCAACTCCGTTAAAACAATTTAAAATGTAGCAGTTGGTTCTAAAAAGTACAATGCAGTAGTAACTGTGTGCCTCTCTTTCCATTTAATAAAACATACCCCAACTAACTTCTAACACAAAGTATAAGAAATAAAAGTAAACCAAAACATTAATGAATACCCACAAATAAATCGTACTGCACACTAATAAAAATATAATATGTATTAATACAAAGAAAAATGAAAGAATGACATAGTAAAGTGATGCACATAGGCAAAAAGGACCAAGACCTATTAAAATAAAATAAAGTAAAAATAAAATGAGTTCTATAAAATGAGTCCTATGCAAAATTCCTATAGGAAAATAATCAGCTTTCAGTTTTAGGACACTACTAATAGAAACTGCCTCATTAATACCAGGGAACTGCATAGCATTGCATTTTAATTGCCACTATAACTCTTTGTATTCAGGATAGAGATCCAATGGCCTGCCTGTAGGTCCCAGGTCTACCTAATCAATTGCAATACAATTGAAACTATGGTTAGGGTAATTCAAGATATGCTTAGCTAGGGCATTAGACTCACTCCCCCTCTGGATGTCATAAACATGTTGGTAAATCTAGTCCTAAGCCTTTTTATGGTTTTTCCAATATAAAAACAATCACACCGTTGGCACCTGGCTACACAGACAAGTTCCTTCCTGTAACAGTTATATTTGTGGGTAAAATTGATTGCTCCATAGTTTCGTATATAAATTTCCAAACCCTCCAAAATATAACTACATTTTGAACAATGGCCACATTTTTTCATGGCCCATTTAATGTTTGTTCTTGGACTTCTCTCTAAGAAATGATTAAAACAAGAGTCCTTCCTATGTATAACTACTGGTTTGTCCTTTACTCTTTTTTAGATGGTCCTGTGCTATTTCAAAAATATCCCTGTTTTTGAAAATGATAAAATGTTGATGGTCCCTTGACTATAATGATGGTCAGCAAAACCTACAATATTTAACAGGAAGACTAATGCTTTGCAGGGCGCAGTTACTACACAGACTTCATGAAATGTGGCAGCATTTTTCCACCTTTCATTAACATTAGTATAATCCTACCAACAAAGACATAAGACCACATGTCTATACCCACAAAACCAGAAATTGCTGCGTGTCTTACACTGCATCAGAAACCTCCTGCAAAGAGAATAATGAACTGCATAAAATATAGTTAACTGTACTGGCAGTTACGCAAAAATATAATAAGATTAACATCTTTTGGAAAACATGCAACCACTTAACATGATATAACTGATTTGACAGCCTAGCGAACTACTTTTTCCAAAGAAATCTAACTACTACTGATTCAGTTAAAATAACTAAAAGTCAATGGGGGTACATCTCATGGTACCTTTCCCTGATTCAGCAAACCATCCTAACATGGTGTTGTTGGGATGTCTACCTCAAAGATATGCAGTACCACATAAGGCTGCCCCTGCAGCCATGCTGACTGCTAATAAGGCATTACAGGGAGAAGAGGCAAATGCTAATTAGCTGTCTGCTGTCTCTTTCTACAACTACCTCCAGGAAGGCATTTATACGGCCGTCACCACCACTGTGCCATGTTCAGTCACAACCAGTAGACCATCAGGGATTACTCTTAAAGTGTTATAATGGTACCATCATCAGTACGAGGAACAGGGGTGGGGGATGCACTAGACCATCAGGGATTACTCTTAAAGTGCTGTAATGGTAGCAACATCAGTATGGGGCTCAGGGGTGGGGGGATGCACTAGACCACCAGAGGTTACTCTTAAAATCTTGTAATGGTACCAACATGAGTATGGGAATCAGGGGTGGGGGAATGCACTAGAGCACCAGTGATTACCCTTAAAGTGTTGTAATGGTACCAACATCATTAGGGGGAATCAGGGGTGGGAGGATGCACTAGACCATCAGTGGTTACTCTTAAAGTGTTGTAATGGTACCAACGTCAGTACAGCGGTCAGGGGTGGGGGGATGAACTAGATCACCAGCGGTTCCTCTTAAAGTCTTGTAATGGTACCTACATCAGTACGGGGATCAGGTGTGCGGGAATGCACTAGACCTCCAGTGATTATTCTTAAAGTGCTATAATGGCACTGAGAGCACAATGGGGCTGGGGTGTGGGGGGTACCAGTAGTTAGGGGAATACTGTGATTGTAAGTGCAGTGATGGTAGCAATAGTACTGTGAGGATCATGGTGGAGGGAATGCCATAAAAGCACTTCAGCTGTTGCTGGGGTGGGAGAAAGATGGAGGGCAGACAGGTTAGGTCTTTCATGAGTGTGTGTGTGTGTGTGTGTGTGTGTGTGTGTGTGTGTGTGTGTGTGTGTGTGTGTGTGTGTGTGTGTGTGCGTCAGTGTCAGTGTGTGTGTGTGTGTGTGTGTGTGTGTGTGTGTGTGTGTGTGTGTGTGTGTGTGTGTGTGTGTGTGAGTGTGTGTGTGCATGTGTGTGCGTGCGTGCATGTGTGTGCGTTATTTTTTCTTACTGTTGGAAGGCTTTTGGCCGAGGCACTAAGTTCTTTAATAATTGGAATTCATTTGAGGTTCCTGGTTGGTTGTTGTTTGATTATTTTACATTATTTTGGTAATTTTTCTTCTTGTTTTTTATGCTGATTACAGTGAAAAGTGTAATGGAGTGTAAAAGTAAGATAGAATAATGTGATAATGTGCATTTCAGAGCAGGAGTCCAGGGTGAAGAGATACACATATTGAAGTGAAAGTATAGGATGGATATTTTATAGTCAGGGATGTGTATATTTAAAGAACAATGAATGAGTATATTAAAACAATACCAATTAGTTAGTCATATATGCTCGCTGGACACACAATGCTCTTTCAGGAGTGACACGGGAGCAATCACTGATTAAGTGACTTATTTAAGGTCACATATGTAAATGACGACTAAGAAAATCAAACCCTGCTCCACAGGAACCACATCTCAAAGCTTACCTAAGAATAATAGTAATTAATGAGCAAGTATTGCAGTAGGGAAAGGAGAGGTTACAGAGAGAGTGATCTGAAGATGGCCAGGAGTTATATGATAGAACTGGATTTAACAGACAGTTTTAAAACTCACTGTAAGATCACTGGTTAATATTGATTAATCAATTAATTAAAGTATTTGTTAGTGGCACGGGTGAGGGGCTGCGACTGTGAAGGGGAGTGGCTATATGTTTAAAGGTTAATCACCTTGGTGTGTACAGATGAGAGATGTGAAAGTCAAATAGTTTGATGATGAGAGTCACAGGTACATTAGGATATGAAGTTACTTCACTGGAAAGGAGTTTAAGAGTTTGGCAACACTGCATGATTAAAGAGCCTTTTTATGATAGTTTTTAGGTGAAGATATAGTACTCAGTGAGTTTTTTATGAGGATGTTCATAGGTTCATAGGTAGGTTCATGTAAGTGGCCTGCCAGGACAGTACCATGACATGAACGGATTGACCACTGGATATGTATCAGATAGACAGACTCTTGTGGGCTTGTTTCAGTTGAATTAGTTTGAGGAGGTATATAATATATAAGCTACTTAATTGGATAACAGTAGTGAGTGCAAACTGATGTTTTTGTCACAAGTTTAGCGATCTTGTTGCAAGTTTGCTCTACTTTTGAGATCTGGGCTGAGTGTAACTTATTAAGAACAGCTACTGCATATGAATGAGTTGGTAGGAATGAGGGTTGCAGCTTTCTTATTTCCTGTTATAGTTAGTTAAGTAGTGCTTGGGCCACTATAAACTTCTCAGTTTTTCATATGTTTTTCTAGACACTTACTGAGTGTGTATATCAAATATCAGTATATTGTCAATCTTCAATTCTAGTATTTTGGTTTGATAGACTACATTAATGATGGTGTCATCTGCTGAGATGAGAGAGGTTAGATCTGAAAAAAAAAAGAAATTTGGGTGTAAAAAGCATATATTTTGTTTTCGTCTTTGATGACAAGATTTGTGTGTCTGAGCTGCATTTCTACAGATGAGAATGCATGTTGTGTGATAGTTTGTACCTCAGACATTGACTTGGCAAAACAGATGATTGCTGAGACATTTGCATACTGGTTCATAGGGTGATTTGTAGAGTACAAGGGTATGTCATTAATGAAGATGTTAAACAGCAGAGGGACAAATGGATCCCTGGAGTAATGCAGTAGAAGCTGCTAGAAAGGAAGCTGTGACTTGCTGCCATGTAATACTCTGAGTCCTCTTACTGGGATGGGGGGATGACTCTGAGCCCTATTAGTGAGGTCGAGGAGCTCTGAGCCCTATTAGTGAGGTGGGGGACTCTGATCCCTATTAGTGAGATGGAGGGATGACTCTGAGCCCTATTGGTGAGGTGGGAGAGGGCTCTGAGCCCTATTAGTGAGGTGGGGGCACTGAGCCCTATTAGTGAGATATGGGGATGACTCTAAGCCCTATTGGTGAGGTGGGGGAGGGCTCTGAGCCCTGTTAGTGAGGTGGGGGCACTGATCGCTATTAGTGAGATATGGGGACGACTCTGAGCCCTATTGGTAAGGTGGGTGAGGGCTCTGAGCCCTATTATTGAGGGGGGCTCTGAGCCCTATTATTGAGGTGGGGGAGCTTTGAGGCCTAGTACTGAGGTGGGGAATCTCTGAGACCTATTAGTGAGGTGGGATGGGGACTATGAGCCCTGTTGGTGAGGTGGGGGGCTCTGAGCCCTATTACTGAGGTGGAGGGCTCTGAGCCCTGTTACTGAGGTGGGGGAGCCCTGAGCCCTATTACTGAGGTGGGGGGCTCTGATCCATATTAGTGAGGTGGGGAAGGGCTCTAAGCCCTATTAGTGAGATGGGGAGATGACTCTGAGCCCTATTGGTGATGTGGGGGGGGCTGATCCCTATTAGTGAGGTGGGGAGGGCTCTAAGCCCTATTAGTGAGATGGGGGGATGACTCTGAGCCCTATTGGTGAGGTGGGGGTGTGGCATAATGGTCCAGGTGTTTATCCCAAAGTCACAAGGTACAGGGTTTAATTCTCAGCATTGGTCACTGACCGGATATTCTCTCGGCATGTAACAGTCTGCAAACTAATTGCCTAGTGTTTACATATGAAGGACTGAAACCATGAGAGAGTGTCTTGTGACACCCCTAAAGTAATACATTTTTTGGAGAAGTATGCAGTGAAAGACAGTAATGAAGGCTCTTCATTGATCATGGAAGACTGTCGTTGTTCAGATATTTATTTTCCATGGGTACTGGCTGTTTATTAGCTTGGCATATATTTAACTTTGAAGGAGTAAAACCATGAGAGAGTATTTTAAGAAAGTCCACACAGATCCCTCCTTAGCTTAAACAAGCAAATAAGACTTCTTGTGAAGTTGTCCAAAGTAAATTATGAATTGAAATTAGCTTCCTCATCTAAGGACAACCATAATGCATTCTTTAGCTACATCCATAACCTAAAATTACAGAACCAACTGATATTGCCAACATCCTGGCAGATCGGTTCAGTGCTAACTTTACCCTCCTCTCACCCCCTAAAGGACCCATATCTATACAGGAAGAATACAGAGTCCCTGTCATCACAACTACTCAGGTAAAAGCTGCACTCTCTAAAGCCAAAAACACAGCATCCATGGGACCGGATAACATCCCAGGCTGCGTTTTACATGAACTTCAGAACGAACTGGCTTCCAACTTAAGCACCATGTTCAATAATAGCCTCGCATCAGGCTTTGTGCCCACTGAATGGTGCACAGCAACAGTTATCCCACTCCACAAAGGAGGAGCCACCACTGGATCCCAGGAACTATCGACCTATTAGCCTGCCGAGCCTAGTCTGCAAGGCCATGGAACATATCATCATGGAGCTCATAAACAAAGACATTGGTAACCTCCAAACTCTGGATCCCACCCAGTTCGGGTTTGGAAAGGGAGATCATGCCTCCTGAACCTGATCGACTTCTTTGAGACAGTCACCAAAGCCGTGGATGAGGGTAAGGTGGTTCATACAGCCTATCTTGACCTCGCCAAGGCTTTCGACACCATCCCCCATTCTGGAATTATAGCTAAACTCACTAAACTAGGTATAAATCCCTACATCACAAGATGGGCTGCCAACTGGCTCACTGACAGACCCCACACTGTAAAAGTTGCAGACTCCAAATCTGACCTCAAGGCAGTGACAAGTGGAGTGCCACAGGGTTCCGTCCTGGGACCTCTCCTGTTTGGTATCTACTTCTCTGAAGTACAGGCTAACACAGAAGGCCTCTGGCTGATGATGTTCGCAGATGACTGCAAACTAGGAGCGATACTCAAGTCCCCAAATAATGTGGACATCCTACAGAAGGGCCTCACTGAGACAGATGCCTGGTGTCAGAACCATGGCCTCAAGCTCAATGCCAAAAAGTGCAGTGTCATCCCCTTTGGTAAAAACTCTGTACCCATGAACTACCACATAGGCAGCAATCTACTTAACACTGAATGCGTGATAAGAGACTTTGGGACCCATGTGGACAGTAGTCTCTCCTTTGATAGTCACATTGCCACAGTAGTCAGGAAGTCCTTCTACGTGGCACACCTCATCATAAAAGGGTTCTCATCCAGGAAAAAAGAGGTCATTTCTCCCATCTACTCGTCAATCATTAGATGCATAATAGAGTACAACGCCACTTTTGGAATGTACCTCACAAGACATCTGCAGCAGCTGGAAAGACCACAGACGTACTTCAAAAAGAGGATTACTGGCCTCAAACAAATGTCCTACACTGACCGCCTCAAAAAACTCCAGCTTTACTCCATAGCATATCGCCTTCTCCCAGGTGATCTCTGCCTTACATATAAAGCTATGTCAAACCCAGAGCTGTTGGACATGCTACACCTCAAGAAATCCCAATCCCTCCAAGCTACACTCTCTAGGGACCTAAACCTTGTCACCACAATAAACAGGACATGCTGGAGGGATAGATTCCTGTCCCACAGACTTCCTATACTCTGGAACAAGCTACCCATCTATGTCAAGCAAAGTTCTTCATTAGCACTTTTCAAGAAAAATCTTGATTACTGAATGAGAAATCGGAAATACACCCCGGGGATCACGTCTATGTCTCTGCTGGACAGTGGCACAGGAAAATAACTTTCTTGGGTGGCATAAGCTATGGTACCTTGCTGGCTAGGCTTACGTAGGCCCTTGGGCTGATAGGCTACCACCTACCTATGAACCTGTGAACCTATAAAAGGAAAGGCCCAGTTTTGTGCAAAACTGGTAGTTAATGATACCACATATACTGAGGCTGTGGACATAGCTAACCTGTTAGCCGACAGGCTCTGTAAAACCTTCACTTCCTTGTCCTCGCCGCACGTACCCCATAACATCTCTACCACCTGTCCCCTACCTAAAGAGCAGGTTGTAAACGCCTTATCTAAGGCCAAAAACACAGCAACTATGGGACCTGATAACATCCCAGGCTGCATCCTACATGGGCTCCAACAAGAATTTGCAACACCACTGAGTGCTCTTTTCAATCATAGTTTAAGCACCAGCTTCATCCCAGCTGAATGGAAAATGGCCACTGTTATCCCCTTGCACAAAGGTGGTGCTTCCACTGACCCTGGGAGCTATAGACTTATTAGCCTGACTAGCCTTATCTGCAAGGCTGTGGGGTGAATCATCATGGACCTTATCAACAAAAGTATAGGTAATCTCCAAACACTTGACCCTACTCAGTTTGGATTTGTCAAAGGGAGAGGATTCCTGTTAAACCTGGTGGACTTCTATGAGATACTCAACAAGGCCCTGGACAAGAGGAAATCTGTGTATACAGCCTATCTAGAATTAGCTAAGGCTTTTGACACTGTCCCCCATGCAGGCATTATTGACAAACTCACCCAGCTAGCTATCAACCCTTATATCATTAGATGGGTTGATAACTGGCTCACTGATAGAACACATTTAGTTAAAATAGGGGAATCCACCTCAAACAGTAGATCTGCAACCAGTGGTGTTCCACAAGGATCTATTTCTCTGAAGTACAAGCAAAAACTAAACATCTGTGGCTGACAAAGTTTGTTGATGACTGCAAACTGGGAGCAGCCATAGAATCTCCAAATGATGTCAATATTCTGCAAGAGGGTCTAACACAAACAAATGATTGGTGCCAAAGTCATGACCTTAAACTCAATGCAGAAAATGTATTATCATCCCTTTCAGTAAGAGTGATGTTCCTGCTAACTACCACATCAATAGCAACACCCTAAGTACGCACTCAGTGATGAGATACCTGGGCACACAGGTTGACAGCAGCCTTCCCTTTGATCAACATGTCTCCACAGTGGTAAGAAGGCCATTCTGTATTGCTTATCTCATACGGAAGGGCATTGCCTCTAGACAAAAAGAAGTTATAACCTCTCTGTACTCTTCCCTCATCAGGACAATAATTGAATAGAACACCCCTTTTGGTATGTACCTTTCCAAGCACCTGCAGCCATTGGAGAGACCACAAAGGTTCCTCTCAAGGAAAATTCAAGGTCTTCAGCATCTGTCCTATGTGGATCACTTGAAATCACTGTCACTTTATTTTGTTTCATACAGACTGCTCAAAGGCGATCTCTGCCTTGCATGTAAGGCAATCTCTGACCCTGCTTTATTGGAAATGCTGCATATTCGCAAGTCACATAGTACATGGGTTACTTGCTGTAAAGACTTTAACCTGGTATGTAACATTAATACAACCTGCTGGATGGACAGCTTTGTCTCCCAGAGGTTACCACACATTTGGAACAGACTCTCACGTCATGTCGAACAGTGCACCTCACAAGACCTCTTAAAACGCAATCTGGATGATTGGATGGGTAACTGTAAATTCACCCCGGGGGTTGCACCTGTGTGCCTCTTGGACAGAGGCATTAGGTGCTGACCATGGAAATAAGGGTAGAACTTGGATAGGCTTATAAGGGCCCTATGGCCATTAATCTGTTAAGTTGCAATGATCCTAAGGTATTCCATTTTTGGGGAAGTATGCAGTGGGAGACAGTATTATAGATTAAAGAAGAACGTTACTGCTCTGCTGTTTTTATTTCTGCAAGTTAATCATGTTAATGACAAGTAAGTGGGCAGAGTCAATGCTCTGTGACGAATGAAAATGCATTTTGCCTTTCCTTCTCAATGCATTTCTAATGTAGTGTCTTTTTCTAACCTTTCCACCATGTCTACCTGTTTTCAAAGTAAAATCATTATAGTATTAGCCATTGATAGCTACAGCTTTCTACCCGGATGACATAATGGTTAAGGTGTTTACCTTGCTAACACAAGTTGCAGGGTTTGATTTTCACATGGGACAACTGGCTAGGCTTAGAATGACCCATAAGGGCAGTTAGCCTAGTACTAAACTATGAACCTATATGCCCCTAATCAATTGAAGAAAGACAGCCTTTAACTATAGAGACAGAAGTGTTGTCTTCATTTCTGAGCTATTCATACCTAAATTAACATGGTTCAAACCTTCATAGGAATATATGGCTAGGCTTATATCTATCTTTGTGGATCAAGAGGAACCTATGAACCTATGGATTCAACAGCATATTCATTAATACACTACTTCTAAATGTGAAGACAGTATGTCTGGAAAGCTTGGACTTGTTTCAGAGCAGCCCTAGCAAGCCTGAAAAAATATAGTGCACTTTTTAACTATTCAATATTGTTTTTATATGGACCGAGTTTTAAACATGATTATCTCACCTACTACTCTTAGGGATATACGGTAGAATGCTGTCATAAAAAGACAACAAAAATGGCATAACTCTGTGACCTTTAGCATAATCTAATATGTTGTGTACAATTTATGTGCCCATTCAAAGAAGTGGAATTCAAGACTATATTCTTATAATGATAGTAATAATTTTCATCATTTGTTAACCAGATAGGCTCACTGACACACAATCCCTTTTCAGAGGTGACCTGGGTTCAATGTCTGATTAAGTGAGTTGTTCAAGGTCACACAGCAGGCAAATAAGTGCTGTGAGGGAATCAAACCTTCTGCCACAAGAACTTCAAGCTGTTAACGTTAGCCTTAAGGCCTCACACCAGAAGACTAAGGCTGCTTTCTGTCAACACATATAGACTGCTAAACAAGTTCATAAAGGTTCTTGTCCACAGCATTTGAAGTTATGCTTGTTCAGGAATTCATAGATTTTAATATATATTCTAAGGCCATTTAGGATGCGCCTCCTTTTGTTATTAAATCCAGGAATAAATTTGTGGACACACGTCCAATCATCTAGGATATATTTAAAGGAACATAGTAAGATGTACTGCTTAACATGCAGAGAAAAGTTATTCCCGCAATTTGTTATGCGCTGTGTTGTAAACCTGTCCATCCACCATGTTTTATCTGTTGGCAAAGCTTTAGGTCCCTGGTTCTAATACTAGTGGAGTCGTTGCACTTGTAGTCTATATACTATGATGAGGTGGAGGGGTCACCTCAAAAAGTGACAATACTATGCTTTTAAGCATTTAGTTTGAGCCAATTTGTAGTACATACACCAACAGTTTGTCAGGGACAGTTTATGCTGGAGGGTTTGATGTCAAAGGATGACTTACCGACAACATCCAGTTTGCAGTTGTCTGCAAACTTGTTCAGCCAGAGGTCTTGGCTCTTTCCTCAGAGATTTGAGAGGTAAAGGCTAAAAAGGAGCAGCCCCAGCACCAAAAACACTGTGTCACTTTCATATATTCTATAGAGACTCTTGCAACTCACGCTGTGTGGATTCTGTCTTTCAGCCAGTTTGTTGTCCTCCGTACCACATATGGGTTGATATTTAATTCCTTTAGCTTCTCCATAATTTCTGAATGGGAAATAATATTAAAAGCCTTGACCAGGTCAAGTTACACCGTGTGTATCGCATAGCCACTTTCTATTGACTGTAACCCTTTTGATGAAGGTCAGCATTTTCAGTAAATACAAAGTCTACCCTTCTCAAAGCTAAACTGTTAGGGGACAAGTTGATTAAGATTCTTGACATATTTAATGAGGTCTGTTATACTATGTTCCATGGTTTTGCAGGTGAGGCTTGTAAGATTGACAGGTCTTTAATAACCTGGGTCGGTTGTAAGGTCCTACTTGCTACCCTTACTTTCTGAAACACTTTTATACAATCAAACTTCAGAAGTTCTAATTTTTTAATAGAAAGTTAACATTTACCTTCAACCTATATGTTTCAATGGATTTAAATTAACACAGGCAAAAATGTTTACCTTACCTTAAAGTTCGAGTCCAATTTGTCCATATCTACTAGAGACAATCATAAGGCCTTCTTCACATATGTCCGTAATCTCAAAGGTAGCACTCAGATCTGTTCAGAACTGGTGGCCAAGGACAATACATATACAAATGCGGTAGATATAGCAAACTTACTGGCTGACAGATTCAGTGAAACTTGTACCCCTCTGTCCCCCCATCAGTAAATCATTCTCAGTACCTGCCCCCTTCCCCTTATATCATTCCAGCTGAGTGGAGGGCAGCCACTGTCATCCCTTTAGACAAAGGTGGAATGTCCACCTATCTGGAAAATTATAGACCCATCAGCCTAGCTAGCCTGATCTGCAAGGCCATGGAACGAATTATCATGGACCTCATTAACAAGGACATTGGGAACCTACAAACACACAGTCCCACACAGTTTGGCTTCATTAAGGGGCGGTCATGTCTGTTAAATTTGGTTGACTTTTTTGAGACAGTCACCAAAGCCATGGACCTGGCCAAAGCCTTCAACACTATTCTCCACTCGGACATAATAGACAAACCCTCTCAACTAGGCATCAATCCCTATGTTACCAGATGGGTAGCTTACTGGCTCACTGATAAAACCCACCTAGTCAAAATAGCAGAAGCCACCACAAGCAGTAGACCCATATTGAGTGGCATACCCCAGGGCTCGGTCTTGGGGCCTCTGTTATTTGGGATATACTTTTCTGAGGTGCAGGCCAAAACCAGTGGGCTATCGCTGACGAGGTTTGCAGATGACTACAAACTGGGCAGTGTCATCAATTCACCTAGTGACGTGGATATCCTCCAAGAGGGTCTCACCCAAACAAATGACTAGTGCCAGAAACATGGCCTCAAGCTGAACACAAACGAATGCATCATCCCCTTTGGGAAGAGTGACATCCCCACATATTATCACATTAATAACAAAGTCCTAAGCACACAGTCACTTGTGAGAGATTTGGACACCCAGATTGATAGCAAGTTGGTCTTTTGACCAACGTGTTGCTTCCATTGTATGGAAAGTTTTCTACATGGCCCACCTCATAAGTAAGGGTATCTCATCCAAGGACAAGGAGGTCATTACATCCCTATATTCTTCCCTTATAAGGCCTGTTATTGAGTACAGCACCCCACTCGGCATGTACCTCGCAAAGCACATGGAGCAGCTGGAGAGACCACAGCAGTTCCTCATCAGGAGAATCCAGGACCTCAAATATCTACCATACACAGATAGGCTAAAACTCTCTCCCTCTACTGAGTTTCATACAGACTCCTCAGAGGAGACCTCTGTCTGGCATACAAGGCGATCTTGGACCCCGCCTTGATGGGACTGCTGCATATCTGCAAGTCAAGTGCCACTCGAATAACCTGCACATGTGGCCTCAACCTGGTCTCTGACATCAATAGGACTTGTTGGTGGGACAGATTTGTGTCCCAGGGACTCCCCCATCTGTGGAATAGACTCTCTCTCCACATAAAGCAGAGTACCTCTTTACCCCTTTTTAAGTGCAACCTGGATAACTGGATGGGAAATAGAAAATATATACCTGGGATTCCACCTGTGTTCCTGCTGGACAGTGGTAGTGGGTGATGATTTGTCTAAACATGGGCTAAACTCTTGGCTAGGCTTATAAGGACCTCATGGCCTATTGCCAAGTAACTCCTTGTGATCCTATTACAGACACAAGGTACAGGGTTTGATTTTCTCATTTTAGAGAAATAGGCTAGGTTTAAATGGCCCAAAAGGGCAGGTCGCTTAATACTTACCAATCAACACATGAACATAAGTATGCCCTTCTCTGGCAATTGTTTTGAAGCTGCAGTTTTAACCATTTATTTATTTTTTACTGCATGTGAGCCACATTCATTTTATTGTACGTAAAGGTAACATTTTATGATACTCAGTTATTACTTCGCATACTATAACGCAGGTACTCGGCTTGTGGCCCTTTTGTTTCCACAAATTAATTCTTGTTGGTGTAATTATGTGCAGCAGGACTTAGTTATTTAATTTCTTAGAAAAATCTATTTGGCTATATGGATGTCCATCTGTCGGTCTGACTTTTATTATTATTATAATAATATTATTATTATTATTATCTGTTCTGTGTTTTATATCTGCTAAACTGACAAAGTTACAAAGTTTATTAAGCTGCAGAAAAGGAACAAATTAAGTATACAGCTATTTCATATACTTGTGGTTGTTGAGTTCACAGTCTGTATACCTCAGAGCTACAAACTACATTGTAGTTTCATAGTGTAGTAGTCACAGCCAGCCATGTAAAATGAATGGAAAGTAAACCGTAGGTTCCTGAAATAATCCTGCCGTATTCACCAGAAAGCATCTATGCCACAAAGCTGTTTTTTTCCTGGTCTTTAGACCTGAACATGTAGCTTGGTCTGAATACATTTTTTATGCCATAGACTGAGCACTGTATATGAGATATTTACATTGTATATGAGATATTTACACTGTATATGAGATATTTACATTGTATATGAGATATTTACACTGTATATGAGATATTTACATTGTATATGAGATATTTATACTGTATATGAGATATTTACATTGTATATAAGACATTTACACTGTATATAGGTTCATAGGAAGGTACTAGGCTATCGGCCCAAGGGCCTAAGTAAGCCTAGCCAACAAAGTTCCCTGGCTTATGCCAACCCAAGAAAGTTATTTTCCTGTGCCACTTTCGAGCAGAGACACAGAAGTGACCCCCATGGTGTATTTCCTATTTCCCATCCACTCATCAAGATTTTTCTTGAAGAGTGTTAATGAGGACCTTTGCTTGACATAGATGGGTAGCTTGTTCCAGAGAATGGGAAGTATCTGGGACAGGAATCTATCCCTCCAGCAAGTCCTGTTTATTGTGGTGACAAGGTTTAGGTCCCTAGAGTGTGTAGCTTGGAGGGATTGGGATTTCTTGAGGTGTAGCATGTCCAACAGCTCTGGGTTTGACATAGCTTTATATGTTAGGCAGAGATCACCTCAGAGTAGGCAATATGTGATGGAGTAAAGCTGGAGTTTTTTGAGACGATCAGTTTAGGGCATCTGTTTGAAGCCAGTAATTATCTTTGTGAGGTACTTCTGTGGCCTTTCCAGCTGCTGCAAATGTCTTGTGAGGTACATTCCAAAAGGGGCAATTTACTCTATAATGGGTCTAATGCATGTCGAGTAGAGGGGGAACAGTGACCTCTTTTTTCCGGGATGAGAACCCTTTTGTTATGAGGTGTGCCATGTAGAAGGATTTCCTGACTACTGTGGCAATGTGATTATCAAAGGAGAGACTACTGTCCACCTGGGTCCCAAGGTCTCTTATCACACATTCAGTGTTAAGAAGACTGACGGCTATGTGGTAGTTCATGGGTACAGAGTTTTTACGAAAAGGGATAACAATGCACTTTTTGGCATTGAGCTTGAGGCCATGGCTCTGACACCAGGCATCTGACTCAGTGAGGCCCTTCTGTAGGATGTCCACATAATTTGGGGACTCGAATGTAGCTCCTATAAATATGAGATATTTACACTGTATATGAGATACTTACACTGTATATGAGATATTTACATTGTATATGAAATATTTACACTTTATATGAGATATTTACATTGTATATAAGACATTTACACTGTATATGAGATATTTACATTGTATATGAGATATTTACAATGTATATGAGATATTTACATTGTATATGAGATATTTACATTGTATATATTTACACTGTATATGAGATATTTACATTGTATATCAGAATCAGAGGTTACATAACCTTTACATTGTATATCAGAATCAGAGGTTACATAATCACCTACCTGACCAGACATTTTCAAATTAACCAGTGCATCAGGTCCCAGTCGGTTGAGGTGTTCCTACCACACCTCCCCCTGAAAGGCTTGTAAAAGTATAAGTACGGATGAATTTTCCCACCACGGAACTTGTTTTAATAAGGTCAGTATCCCCTTAAATGCCTTGCCACCTGTAAACCTAACAAACTGGGTCCAAAAAAGCACTGGTGAATGTCTCCATAACTCCCGCTGGTAATTCTGTTTATGCTGATAAGCATTAGGTTGGAAGGGTTAGACTTTCCTGTTGGCTTCTTTCTTCCCCAATTAAGGTAAAAACAGAGTGCTTTCTACTGTTCAAGAGATGAGCGTAGTGTGCTCTGCACCTCCAAACAGTGCATTTCTCAGTAAACTAAGTGAAACAAGCGTGCTACAAAAGGGAATTGGAAAACGGGCTCTCTGCATTGTAAATTGAGAAGCAGGCAGGGAACTGTGCAGTTTTTAACAGTAGGGCCTAGGAACTGAGTATTGGGCATATAAAAAGAAACAAAAAAGCGTGCTTGTAACTCATACCTGCACATGCTGTCTCTAGGCATCCTTTACTGGTTTAGCCCAGTTCAACACTTCATCTCCCTCTTCTCTCAAGTAATCAGAGGTTACATAATCACCTACCTGACCAGCTATTTTCAAATTGACCAGTGCATCAGGTCCCAGTCGGTTGAGGTATGTTCACATACTTATGTATTTAATTCTTGTTTCTTTATCTGAGCACAATGTACTAACTGTTTACTGCATTTACTCACAAACCGAAACCTTGATGAATTAAGGCATGTTTATTGGTACTGGCTACTACAAATTATTCACAAACTGCTGTTGATATTGTATCCATTTATTGTCATTTGCATTGGCGTAGTGGTCTGTCCTGGGTAGTGTAGCATTGATAACAGACAGAAATAATGAATATTAACTGAGCCCTTAAGGCAGATATATAGGAGAGAGTGCTGCTGCCTGCTAATACCAAAAGGTGCACGTGGACTTGTTTGATAATCATGCATACTGAATGTCTGAATGCATTACCTCTGTTCTTGGTATGGTACTAATAATCATATCCCCTCTCTAGGTGTTCCTACCTCCCCTCCCCCTGAAAGGCTTGTAAAAGCATAAGTTTGGAAAACTTTCCCCACCACGGAACTTGTTTTAATAAGGTCAATATCCACTTAAATACCTTGCCACCTGTAAACCTATCAAACTGGGTCCAAAAAAGCACTGGTGAATGTCCCCATAGCTCCCGCTTGTAATTCTGTTTATGCTGATAAGCATTAGGTCGGAAGGCTTAGACTTTCCTGTAGCCTTCTTTCTTCCCAAATTAAGGTAAAAACAGCGTGCTTTCTACTGTTCAACAGACGAGCGTAGTGTGCTCTGCACCTCCAAACAGTGCATTTCTCAATAAACTCAGTGAAACAAGCGTGCTACAAAAGGGAATTGGAAAACGGCTCTCTGCATCGTAAAGAAGGAAAATAGCCGCTCCCAACAGAATAAACGCTTCCTGATTGAAACAGTTCAATATATAACAAATTCCCAATATCGTAACCAGGAAGCAACCATGTAGCCACAATTTCTCCAGCTCCAAAAAGTTAATAAACAGCAGAAACGCACTCCGATATTTTATATAAAATCTGACAGTTTATTTCATAGGTACCAGGTAAGCGCTTTCACGATAGCTTCTTCAAACTGTTAAAATTTAAAATCTTTCATCTATCTTTTCTATCCAGTCTCTAGCTACCCATCTCACTCCATCGGACACAAACACCAGCTCTGGCAAATCTAGCCCTGATCCACCCAGCACCCAACCCACCATTACCTTTCAAACCGTGCCTACCAACCTGATCTGGACCTTACTCAAAAAGCTAAAACCTACTACACTAACTGCCGACCACCTCCCAGCTGAATATCTTCAAAAAGCAGCTGATGCCATAGCACTTCCCATTTCTATTCTGATCAACAGATCCATCTCAGAAGGATCCATCCCAGCAATATGGAAAATATCACGTTATACCTCTCCATAAAGGAGGAAGTTCCACAGAATTATCTAACTTTAGACCTATAGCCATTCTTTCACCACTAGTTAAAATCATGGAAAGATGCATACACAAACAAATCATGCCCTTTCTTATTCAAAGCGAAAATCTTGCCAACTCTCAACACGGCTTTAGGCCATTCCACAGTATCACCACGGCTCTTCTATCTTTCTCTAATGTCATCAGTCTTCATCATAACAACAACAAACTATCTTCAGCACTCTTCCTAGATCTCTCAAAAGCTTTCGATATGGTCAACCAACAGCTACTGCTCAATACCCTACAAACCATCGGTTTAGACTAACACGCAATACAATGGTTTCACTTCTAACTAAACGGTAGACAGCAGGCGGTCTTATGGCAGAGCAAGCTGTCATCCCAACTTCCTGTAACCCTAGGTGCCCCACAAGGGTCCATACTAGGCCCCCTTCTTTTCTCTATCTTTATCAATGATCTGCACATCACCATCCCAGGAGCTACCTGCATCCAATATGCAGATGGCTCAACGTTAATATGCTCCGCCTCCTCTCCTACACAACTTCTAACCTTCACCCAGACCACTTTCAACACAGTAGAAACATGGCTAGCTAATCGCCACCTGCTTCTAAATCCTAACAAAATCAGCTACTACTTTTCTCCCTTAACCGTAGAATTCCTCCTCCTTCCTTCAACATCAAATCTAGCAATTACACCATTATCTCCCCTGATGACCATACAAAGCTTCTAGGCGTGATAATAGACAAAAACATTAAATTTGATAAACATGTCAATCGCACTATTAAGTCTGTCAACAAAAAACTTGGCTCCCTGTACAGAACCAACCCTTTCCTCACCCCCCCCCCCAGCTAAGGTAACTATTGAAAGATCACACCTCTTCTCTAACCTTTTGTATGCCTCCCCTGTACTCACCAAGCTATCCAAAACTGATCTCAACAAATTATCAGGATGTTACAATCATATAGCCAGATTCGCTACAGGCATGGCTTTTAGGACCCACCATTGTCAGAACCTCAAAGCACTGAGGTGGCTAGAGTATCCTACCCTTCTACAGTTCAACCAGCTTATAGTAGCGCATAAAATCCTCCATCAACCTGATAACACACCTGCCCTCAAAAATATTCTCACCCCTCATAGTGCCCCCAGGCTGTTATGCTCAGCTGATAAACTAATGATACTGACCCAAAAATCCAACAGCTCTGCAGGCGATGCTATATTTGCCAACTCAACCGGTAAACTCTGGAATCTACTCCCTACTACCGTTACCAAGGAAACCTCACCACCCCTATTTAAAAGAGAACTCAAAACATACCTCGCATCTCATTGGCTGTGCTCTTGTTCTAAATTCGACTAACAACTTCACTAATACATGTCCTGCTACCCAACCCGCTGTTTAGCCAAGTATCTATACCTCATAGCATTTGAATGTCTAAGCATTGTGAATTATGACATCTGATTGTATTCTATGTTCACATTTTCTGATACATCTTTGCCAATCAGATGTAAGTCTGCACATTGTGGATATTGATATCTGCCTGTATTCTCTGTGTATAGTTTTCTAAACATGTCTGCCTAAGTTTATCACTCAGTGATGTATGTACTGTCTCTTTTTTGGTATGTGGAGCTTTTCTCCCTGGGTCAATACTGAAAATGGACATATATCCAGTCGGACTATCCCGGTCATCAAATGTAAAATAAATAATAATAAAATAAAAAATATAAGACATTTACACTGTATATGAAATATTTACACTGCATAGAGATATTTACATTGAATATGAGATATGTACACTGTATATGAAATAATTACACTGTATATGAGACATTTACATTGTATATGAGATATTTACATTGTATATGAGGCATTACACTGTATATGAGATATTTACACTGTATACGAGACATTTACATTGTATATGAGGTATCTACATTGTATATGAGGCATTACACTGTATATGAGATATTTACACTGTATATGAGATATTTACACTGTATATGAGGTATTTACACTGTATAACCTGAAAAGCCAAATGGTGCAGTGGTTAAGGTGTATGCTTTTCAATCATAAGGTGCAAGGTTTGATTCTCACTACTGGCAGGAGCTTTAGCCCTAGGGCAGATAGCCTAGTATGAACCTATGAACCTATAATCATCTCTGTATCACTGCTGGACAGAGGCACAGCAAACTAATGGGTATAGTATTCTCATCCTAAGGGGTGGTGAAAGCCACACACACTCTGGCTAGGCTTATAAATGCCCTAGGGCAGATAGCCTAGTATGAACCTATGAACCTATATGAGATATTTACATTATATTTGAGATATTTACACTGTATATGAGATATTTACACTGTGTATGAGGTATTTACATTGTATATGAGATATTTACATTGTATATGAGGTATTTACACTGTATATGAGGTATTTACACTGTATATGAGATATTTACATTGTATATGAGATATTTACACTGTATATGAGGTATTTACACTGTATATGATATATTTACACTGTATATGAGATATTTACATTGTATATGTGGGGGAGTGTCCATATTCATAAAGGACACCCACACCTCCAGGTTAGTAGCAACACATGAAGCAACAGAGACCATACAGGTGCAACTAACCATAGGCAAAACTGCTATACAACTGGTAGCATGTTACAGACCACCCTTCCAATCTCAAGAACCCCACTCAGCCTTCCTGAAGACATTGGAGGATATGAATGTATCACAAAATACCATCATACTGGGAGACTTCAACTACCCAAACATAGATTGGGTACATTATTCTAGCCCTAATACCCTAGCCCAAAGGTTCCTGGAATTCATAAATTCAAATGCACTGGAACAACTAGTCACCTCTCCCACTAGGGGAGAAAATATACTAGACCTGATCATCACAAACATGGGGAAAAAATGCTCCACACCAGAAGTATACCCCTCACTAGTGAGATCTGACCACAAACTAATCACCCTGGATATACATATCCCACCTCCACCCCCAGCACAAAAGACCACAGTGAAAAACTTCTCAAAAGTAGACTTCACTCTTCTTAAGAAGGAGATGGTATCCTTTAAGCCCACTGTGCCAGTGGATACCACATCCCACAATGCCGAATCCTTCACAAATGCTTTCTATGGACATATCCAGGAATGCATAGATCATGCAATTCCAAACAAATCCAAGTCCCTCTCCACCAAATGTAAGCGTCCTGTCTGGTGGACCTCAGCCATAAACAAATTGTGTAACAAAAGAAGGAAGCTACTGCACGTCAGAGCGAAATCCCATGAAGGGAAGACGTCTCTGATCAACATTAGTAGAAAACTACGTTCTGTCATAAAAACATCCAAAGCAAACTTTGAGAGAAAAATAGCTAAGGACACTAAAGATAACTACAAAGCCTTCTTCAGCTATGTTAGAAACCTGGGCGGAAACCCTCAGATATGCTCTGAGTTGGTTCACAACAACAAAAAATACACTGAACCCACAGATATTGCTAACATTCTGGCTGACAGGTTCAGTGCAAACTTCTCGCCTCCTTCACCCCCAAAAGAAGAAATACTTATCCCAGCTGAATGTAATCTCCCTGTCATCTCAGATGTCCAAGTGAGAACCGCCCTAAACAAAGCAAAAACACAGCATCAATGGGACCTGACAGTATCCCGGAGTGCGTGTTACGAGAACTCCAAGAGGAGCTAAACCCACACATAAAAATGCTATTTAATCTTAGCCTTACTTCAGGTTATGTACCTGTACACTGGCGTACAGCAACAGTGGTCCCACTCCACAAGGGGGGTGCCTCTACAGACCCTGGAAACTACCGCCCCATAAGCTTAACTAGCCTGGTCTGCAAAGCTATGGAAAGAATCATTATGGAACTCATAAACAGAGACATAGGGGACCTACAGACACTTGACCCCACCCAGTTTGGCTTTGTGAAGGGCAGATCCTGCCTTTTAAACCTGGTTGACTTTTTTGAAACAGTCACTAGAGCCATTGATGAGGGCAAAGCAGTCCATACAGCATACCTGGACTTGGCTAAGGCCTTCAACACAATACCCCACTCAGGCATCATAGATAAGCTAAACAGCTTAAAAGTAAACCCCTATGTCACTAGATGGGTTGCAAACTGGCTAAAGGATAGAACCCATAAAGATAAAATCGCTGGAGCAATGTCAGACTCAAAGCCAGTCACAAGTGGTGTCCCACAAGGATCTGTCCTGGGACCCCTCTTGTTCGGCATTTATTTCTCAGATGTTAAAGCAAACATGGGAGGGCTGTGGCTGTCAAAGTTCACAGATGACTGCAAACTAGGTGCCATAGTCAATACACCAGCTGACACACACATCCTACAAAAAGGCCTCACTGAAACAGACAACTGGTGCCATAGTCACGGCCTTAAACTAAATGCCAAAAAATGTATAGTCATCCCTTTTGGAAAAAACAAAGTACCCACAAATTATCACATAGACAGCAACCCACTGAGTACGGAAAAAGTAATCAGAGACCTAGGGACCCAAGTAGACAGTGACCTCTCATTTGACACCCACGTTGCCAAAGTGGTTAGAAAAACATTCTACCTTGCACACCTCATCATGAAGGGATTCACATCCAGATCCAAGGATGTCATTGTACCCTTATATTCCTCCCTCATCAGACCCATGATTGCATACAATGCCCCATTTGGTATGTACCTCACCCGGCACTTGTAACAGCTGGAGAGACCACAGAAGTACCTCACCAAAAGGATCAAGGGACTCCAACATATGTCTTATTCCACCAGACTAAAGAAACTTCAGCTCTATTCAGTGGCATACCGCCTGCTCAGGGGTGATCTCTGCCTGACGTACAAGGCCATGTCCAATCAGGATTTGATGGACATGCTCCACCTCAAAAAATCCAAATCATCAGGACCACGAGAGTTAAAGACTTAAACCTCGGCACAAGTATGAATAGGACATGCTGGAGGGATAGATTCATAACCCAAAGGCTTCCCATGCTTTGGAACAGGATCCCAGTTCATATTAGGCAGAGCCCCTCACTAACTCTCTTCAAGAGAAATCTTGATGAGTGGATGGGAGATCGAAAATTTACCCCAGGGGTCACATCTGGGTCACTACTAGACAGGGGCACAGTAAACTAATTCTATTATATAAGGGGACCTTCATTGTGTCACTACTAGACAGAGGAACAGTATTCTAGATTTATTCTGTACATTTTTGTACCATTTCATGGTGTGGCAAAAGCCACATCACTATGGCTAGGCTTACAAATGCCCCAGGGCAGATAGCCTAGTACTATACTATGAAACTATGAAACTATGAAACTATACATTGTATATGAGGTACTTACACTGTATATGAGGTATTTACACTGTATATGAGATATTTACATTGTATATGAGATATTTACAATGTATATGAGATATTTACATTGTATATGAGATATTTGCACTGTATATGAGGTATTTACACTGTATATGAGATATTTACACTGTATATGAGGTATTTACACTGTATATGAGATATTTACATTGTATATGAGATATTTACACTGTATATGAGATATTTACATTGTATATGAGGCATTACACTGTATATGAGAATTTTACCTTGTATACGAGACATTTACATTGTATATGAGATATCTACATTGCATATGAGATATTTACACTGTATATGAGATATTTACACTGTATATGAGGTATTTACACTGTATATGAGATATTTACATTGTATATGAGATATTTACACTGTATATGAGATATTTACATTGTATATGAGCTATTTACATTGTGTATGAGATATTTACACTGTGTATGAGATATTTACATTATGTATGAGATATTTACACTGTATATGAGATATTTACATTGTATATGAGATATGTACACTGTATATGAGATATTTACATTGTATATGAGATATTTACACTGTATATAAGGTATTTACACTGTATATGAGATATTTACATTGTATATGAGGTATTTACACTGTATATGAGGTATTTACACTGTATATGAGATATTTACACTGTATATGAGATATTTACATTGTATATGAGATATTTACATTGTATATGAGATATTTACACTGTATATGAGATATTTACATTGTATATGAGATATTTACACTGTATATGAGGTATTTACACTGTATATGAGATATTTACATTGTATATGAGATATTTACACTGTATATGAGATATTTACATTGTATATGAGATATTTACACTGTATATGAGATATTTACATTGTATATGAGATATTTACACTGTATATGAGATATTTACATTGTATATGAGATATTTACACTGTATATGAGATATTTACATTGTATATGAGATATTTACATTGTATATGAGGTATTTACACTGTATATGAGATATTTACATTGTATATGAGATATTTACATTGTATATGAGATATTTACACTGTATATGAGATATTTACATTGTATATTAGGTATTTACATTATATATGAGGTATTTACACTGTATATGAGATATTTACACTGTATATGAGACATTTACATTGTATATGAGATATTTACACTGTATATGAGACATTTACATTGTATATGAGATATTTACACTGTATATGAGATAGTTACACTGTATATGAGATATTTACACTGTATATGAGGTATTTACATTGTATATGAGGTATTTACACTGTATATGAGATATTTACATTGTATATGAGATATTTACACTGTATATGGGATATTTACACTGTGTATGAGATATGTACATTGTATATGAGATATGTACACTGTATATGAGGTATTTACACTGTATATGAGATATTTACACTGTTTATGAGGTATTTACACTGTATATGAGATATTTACATTGTATATGAGGTATGTACACTGTATATGAGATATTTACATTGTATATGAGATATTTACACTGTATATGAGATATTTACATTGTATATGAGATATTTACACTGTATATGAGGTATTTACACTGTATATGAGATATTTACACTGTATATGAGATATTTACATTGTATATGTGATATTTACACTGTATATGAGATATTTATACTGTATATGAGGTATTTATACTGTATATGAGGTATTCACACTGTATATGAGATATTTATGCTGTATATGAGATATTTACATTGTATATGAGGTATTTACATTGTATATGAGGTATTTACACTGTATATGAGATATTTACACTGTATACGAGACATTTACATTGTATACGAGACATTTACACTGTATATGAGATATTTACACTGTATACGAGACATTTACATTGTATATGAGATATTTACACTGTATATGAGATATTTACACTGTATATGAGTTACACTGTATATGAGATATTTACATTGTATATGAGATATTTACATTGTATATGAGATATTTACACTGCATATGAGATATTTACACTGTATACGAGACATTTACACTGTATATGAGATATTTACACTGTATATGAGGTATTTACACTGTATATGAGGTATCTACATTGTATATGAGATATTTACACTGTATATGAGAAATTTACACTGTAGCTGAAGCGTTTAGCAGTGCAACAGCAGATTATCCAGGTAGTTCAAACATTACTGTAGCCGGAGGCCTAATGCATAGCCAAGAAATGTAATCCATTCTCTGCAGTAATGGAGAAACATGAAAAGTGTTCATATACTGAGATATCTGTCAGTCATCAGTGTGATTTATCAATGTTTGCTAAACTTGCACAGTTAGAGGTGCATTGCATAATTCAGATGTAATTATATTGACCTGTGTCTGTGGGTTTACTAGTGTAGCCACATAGACATTGTACAGGTGACCCATGTGACTGCTTTGTAATGATACTGAAAGTGGACAAACTGGTCATACCCTGCACGTAATCCTTAGAAATACAGCAAGGTGTTACTGGACAGGGACACTAGAATATGGGAGAGAAATGTGCAGGGGAGCATGCATAATGGAGAAAAGAATTTGGGGTAAGGGAGGGGATATAGAGTACAAAAATGAGAAGGTATTTATTCATGATATAGGGAGGGGATGATGGAACCAGGAACAGGAACTGGCTTTGGTGTAGGAATGTAGAGGATGTCTTGCCTTGTAGACACTAAATGATTCACAAATTTAACAGAAATGTGTGACATTTAAATGGGATTATTTGCAGGTACATGAATCAGTACAGTATCTGAGTTCAAACTGAAGGTCACAAACTTCAGTCTACTTAAACTTTGACCCTAGTAAACCATGCCAACATACAATGCTATTCCTTTATTGTTAGGCTGTAGCCCCCGAAAAGAAAATCAGTCTCCTGACACTGACTTGCTAACAGACACTAAAGTATAACATTTGCACTGTTCAGCCAAGATCCTTTTCACTTTTACTTTACCAGTTTTTAACATAGCCTGCTTTCAAAGTAATATTTATCTGTAGTAGTAACAGATTCCAACAGGAGTCACCACAGGAGATGGATAAAATGAACAAAATATCTTTTATTAAGGCATAAAAACACAAGCGCTTTCACGTAGTTGAACTACGCTTCTTCAGGTGTATTCAAACATTAAAAGTTATAATCTTATATACATGATTTTTGGCGCGCAAGCCAAGTAACAGATGTTAATCATTAATTAATAGGATAATCATGTTGAGTTTTCATTAAAGTGACAGTGTGCATATAAGAGAAACAAACAAAAATAACTGCAAAAGCCAGTAAAAGCCAATAAAACAGGACATAAATGCCAATCCGTTTCTTTATAATGCAGTGCTAAACTGAATGTAGAATATTGGGAACATTAACAAAAAAGGCTCCTTATGGAACAAGGAGAAAAAATGAAATAGATCGGTAACGATCTATCATACAGCTTTAATAAACTATTGATAAATTCATGTCTAAAATATATCTCAAAGTACAGACTGACATCCTGCAAAGCAACTAATAAAATACTCGCTTATCTATTATTGTTTAAAAATATAACATTTAGTAAAATAACCATAAAGTTGTGCTTATCAACAGACTGAACAATAAAATTGACATATAAAAAATATTACCGGTATTTCAAAAATTGTTTTGCCGGTATATCAAAAAATGTAGATCACAATAGAAGTAAATATAAAAGATCTGATCATGTTTAACAGCCAAATTCTCAATAATAAAACTGCAGCTTACTGACATGTCCTCTGAAACAAATTTCAAGACTGCATATTAAGGTATTTAAGAAGCCAGTAATCAATTTCCAACTTTCAGTAGTACGCTTAACTAAAAGCTCTTGCCTATGTGTTCCAATGAAAGAACAAATATATTGGTTGCTTAAAAAACAAAATAATCCTGGGTGATCGTTCTCCTTTCTAGATGTGTATATTGCAGCAGCTACTATCAAATGTGCGTGAGCACTTAAAAGAACTGCTTGCTGCCAAGAAGTACAAAGTCTAATATAAATAACATGTAGAACAAAATATCTATAAACAAATATCTTAAGGCATCGCATAATTATAATAGATGTAGCAGTACAATAGTACGAGATGTAACTAGTTATTAAATACAAGAGTAATACAGAATGCAGAACTTGACTAAGAACCTGCACAAAAATAAACCGCTGTTTCATTCTGAATAGTAACTGTTGTGTTTACGGAACTCAAGCGTGAAAAACTGCAGGTAGCACTAATGTAATTTGCCTGAACATAAAGCTCAAGTGAACAACTCCCAAGATGTAAATGAAAAGGAGGGGCGGGGGCAAACTAATTAAACTGTATCCAGAGCCAAATACATAAGATACCACAAAGTCATTTTGTAATTGCTCCTGTTGGTATCAAAATCCTGAGATTGAACAAAAATTATACACGTAATATGCAAACTACCCATCAAGGTGATTCCACATCAACTATAGAAATGAATCATGTAAACAGATAGGAGATATAGAAATTTCATTCGTATAAGCCTTCCTATAACAATATAAGATGTTAACCACTCTTGTCAAAAAACATGAAAACAAGAGTACTGACTCTCTTAGATCACATATTATAAAGAAAAAAAGTTTTTTGAGTCTATATATTTATATATAATTTAAAACATATATCATAATAAATAAAGAAAACAGAGGATGTCTTGTCTTGTAGACAATAAATGATTCACAAATTTAACAGAAATGTGTGACATTTAAATGGGATTATTTGCAGGTACATGAATCAGTACAGTATCTGAGTTCAAACTGAAGGTCACAAACTTCCGTCTACTTAAACTTTGACCCTAGTAAACCATGCCAACATACAATGCTATTCCTTTATTGTTAGGCTGTAGCCCCCGAAAAGAAAATCAATCTCCTGACACTGACTTGCTAACAGACACTAAAGTATAACATTTGCACTGTTCAGCCAAGATCCTTTTCACTTTTACTTTACCAGTTTTTAACATAGCCTGCTTTCAAAGTAATATTTATCTGTCTAAAACATATGCGGAATGTTTATATAGGTACTGTATTTGTAAACAAAGAAAGTAAAGTACTAAAATATAGCTTGTATAAGACAAAATGTTTTTCACATTAACTCTGTAAATCAAGGAATTTGGGCTTTGTCATTGCTCTGCCACATTGTATCCTGTTAATTGTAGGTGAATATACATTTATCCAGTGATTGTGGGTGAATTTATACTGCATTGTGTGACTGTAGACGAATATACATTTATCCAGTGATTGTAGATGAATTTACATTGTGTCTTGTGATTGTGGGTCAATGTACATTGGATCATGTGAATGTGGATGAATATACATTGTAACCTGTGATTGTGGATGAATTTACATTGTATCCTGTTAATTGTAGGTGAATATACGTTTATCCAGTGATTGTGTATGAATTTACATTACATCCTGTGAATGTGGGTGAATGTACATTGTATCCTGTGATTGTGGGTGAATGTACATTGTATCCCTTGAATGAGGGTAAATTTGCATTGTGTCTCTTGATTGCAGGTGAATATACATTTATCTAGTGATTGTAGGTGGATTTACATTGTATGCTGTGCTTGTGGGTGAATGTATATTGTATCCTGTGAATGTAGGTGAATAAACATTCCCACGGATTCAGGAATCTCTGCATAGAGTGCAGGAATAGTGCAAGAGCTGCTGCATGCAATATGGCCACCGAGCGATCCAGGAATGTGGTCCCGGGAAGTGCACGAGCGCTCCTACACTATTCCTGCACGGATACCACTGCTATATGCTAATTACCCCATTTGCTGGTGAAAATCAAGCAAATGAGGTGAATTAGCAATCCAGGAAGCAGGCAGCCGTCTGTGCAGGAATAGTGCAACCTGCAGAGATGTATTTGGTTACTAACTGAATACATTTCTGCAAATTACAAAATGGAGGCATGACAGCTCGAAAGAATGCAAGTATTCAATGTAGCAGGCATGCCAATGGCCAAATATATGGCCATTGGCATGAGAAATTGTTGCAAAATTATAAAAAATAACTTTATTTTTTTTGGCCGATCTCGGCTGTTTAAGCATAGGGCAACGGTGCGCAAACAGGATCGACCCAAAAATAAGAAAAAAGTTGGAAATAAGCTTTTAAACCCAAATCAGCATTTTGCCATAATAGTCAATGGCATGCATAAGACAACAATACCAGGTAATAGTGGTTGCTAAGGGGGAAGGCTGAGTTTGAGTGTGGTAACTATGAATTCTGTTTAATGCAAATGAGGGGACTGATACTGAATCCCAGTTTTCCTCTCAGTGTTAGCTTGCACCCAACCATGTAGGTGCAGCAACACCACTGTATAAGTATAAGAGGTGGATAACCTCATAAGGGAGAGTGTCATGCATTCTGTAAGCTTACTGGAGCTCTGTGAACCGTGTTTGCCCTTAGCTAAGCACAGCTAAGGAAATAGCAGCTCTATTCACATCTGAGTCCTGGGTATGCGCACCACACCTCGGGGCTTAAACGGCAAGGCAATGGAAAGAGAAAACAGCAGTCGGAAGGCAATCAAGGAGAACTAGCATAGCTGGCAGGTGGACTGTATCAGAACCAGCCAATTACACAGGGAACAGCCCAGCACACTACTGTAAAATATGCAAACACCTTTCAGTCTGTTTATTCCCACAAACTCTATACCACCAGTAAACACAGACGGGGGTAATTTTATCTGACAAGACTAACAAAATGTTATGGGCTGCTGTCACTCTCATGCATCAATATGTGCAAGAGGCTGAGGGTGGTGAAGATGTGAATGCTGCCGAACAACCCACAGTGAGGAGAAGGAGAAGAGTGTACAGACCCAGGGTAACCTACCAGGGGCTACATGAGCTGGAGATAGTGGAGCGCTATAGGGTGGACAAGGACATCCTACAGCAAATTGTTGAGCTGTGCCAGCCATGCCTAACACACAGAACCAACAGAGGGGAACCCATCCCAGTGAATTCCAAGGTATGTGTACGCTTATAAATGCTAGCCACAGGTACCTTCCGAAAGCCAACTGGGGATATCGTGGGGATCTCACAGGCATCAGCATCCAGGGTACTCCACCAGTTCCTGGATGCCACGTTAGCACATGCCGGTGAGCACATATATTTCCTCAACACCCGTGAGATGTTGACCAGCAATATGCATCTCTTCCACCAAATAGCAGAATACCCTGAGGTAATGGGTGTTGTAGACTTCATGCACATACACATCAAAGCACCACCCAGTGAGCAGGGTAGGGTCTGCATAAACTGCAAGGGCTTTCCCTCCATCAACTGCCAGGTCATGTGCGAGACGCCCAGGGCATTATCTTGAATGTGTGTGCTGGCAGCCCTGGAAGCTATCACAACTCTCACATCTGGCATATGACACAGCTGTACCAGTCATTTGCCAGTGGGGACATCCCATATGGCCACCTAGTGGGGGATACTGGCTATGAACTGGAGCCATGGCTGATGACATCCCTCAGAAATGCGCACACACCTGAACAAGAACTTCATAATGAGAAACACGCACAAACCAGAATCATAATAGAGCATGTGTTTGGGATGCTCAAGTCATGGTTCCGCTGCCTGGACATATCCGGTGGAGCCTTGCAGTACTCTCCAGCTACATGTACACAAATGTTCATAGTATGTGCCATGCTACACAATATGATCCTGCAGAAACAGCTTCAGTAGAAACAGCACAGGGCAAGGCCACACAGCCCCCCCACTATTACCAAGGCCATCACAGGCACAGAGTGACCCAGAGGAGGAACTACCTCAGCCTGCCCATGTAGGCAGAAGGAGGCATACCCAGTATGTCTAGGCCTTGTCAAAGAGACAACACATAGCACATACACTGACACCGTAGGGACCCAGGGAATGACACCTCTCCCTGACTCGCACATATAGTAAAAGGGATGCCAAACATGACACTAACTGTGCTTTACCATGTATAGGGAGTGTACTATGCGCATCTGACATAGTCAGCCCTCCAGCACCATTCTCAATACTGGCACAGGCATTAGGTAAGTCAGTCTTCCGATCAATTGCTGAATGGCGTAGTATGTTCTGACAGTTGTATTTGTGGTATGAACGTCGGCATGCAAGGGAATCAGGTGGCTGAATGGGATGGCAGCAGATAGTGGACATCTATATGGGCAGCATGAAATCCATAACAAATACTGATGTCAACATACTAGGCAGTACTAGACAAGGTGACAAATCTCACTGCAGTACATGTGGTGGCCCAAATGTGTGTCCATAGGACACACACATGCATGTCAGTGAGGCTCACATACCCACCACCAGACTCAGCCAGCAGGACAGGTGTAGATGACCATAAAGAAAGGCTGGGTTAAGGCCTCCAATTGATGGCAATGGTTACCAGCCCCCCTCCAGACCTGCACAGACAGAGTGCAACAGGGCTGACAGTTGTATGCCAGTTCTGAAGGCTAAGAAGTTTGAAACTGAAATGTAGGTCAATAAAACCTAAGATCTGTACTCTACTGATATGCCTCCTGTCTGCATGATAGGTCAGAATACAATATGAAATGGAAGCCAACAGAGTACCTGAAATACTAGTAGTCATAGCAAATGCTTGAAGTCGTCAGGTGTGCCCCCCAATCTCATGTAGAAATGCAGTAACATGTAAGTGTGAGGTGTAATAACAGTGGAGTACAGATTACCGAAGCTGGCCCAATCTAAAGGATAGATTGTTGCATGTGTACAATATGCAGGGGTCCATGTGTTAAGTTGCCATGTGTTCAATATTGTCTGGAAGTTGTCAGCATGTAGGCATGGAAGGTTGTGTCTCGGTGGCCTATCGGCAGTACTGTGGTTGACAGGGCCATGTTCTGACAACTGCAATGCCAACCACAATGCTTCTCAGCAATACCCACGTCAGCAGTCGTCCATACTCACTGTCCAGATGTCAATATCTGCCACCGTCTGAAAGATGGACATGCCATGAACATGGGCCCAAACATACACACAGTATACAGGTGGAAATACCCTAGACAGAGTGCATAAAATGTAACTGTCAAATGGACAAACATTTGGAATTGTACATATAGGTTAGCAGCACATTAGTTGTCTGTGTAGTATGGAATACTGATATAGTCTGGACAATCACTGGCAGACCACAAAAGGCACAGTTATGAAGTAATGAGAGACTGCCTATGTCCCCACACAAGGCAGCATAAGGGGAATGTCCCATGTATATCTGTGAGTCAGCTGCAAGAAACTTCCATATCACAAATGCACTCAGCTCACCCCACCATCAGCCACTGGTTTATCACAGGTCATATCCTTGCTGTTGGGAATGAGTACAGTATGACCCCACTTCTGTATGGCAATACTCACAGAATGCAGCATGGTGAAGAGTTGTCCCATGCAGGTGTGTCCCTAGCTGTAAGCAGCACACTGCCAGCATCCACACCACTGGGTCAATATGTACAGGAACTATTGACATTAACACCTCGCACACTTACCCTGTCACCCCAGGGAAATCCACTGGCTCACAGCCTGGGAATGTAGGAGTGACAGAATGCACTGGCCTGCTACAGATGGCCTGCATCACTACCAAATGGCATACTGTCCTCTAACAAAGGCCTGTGCCTCACCCGTAGTGCCAGTGTATGGTATCTCGTGGGGTCCCAACTAACAAACTTAACACAGTCAACAGAATACAAGTGCAAGGCC
>NC_056729.1:1759703727-1759706227 GCF_019279795.1 Protopterus annectens
GTGTGTGTGTGTATAGATTTACATATATACAGATATATATATATATATGTATATATATATATATATATATATATATATATATATATATATATATATATATATATTTATATATATATATATATATATATATATATGTAGATATATATATATATATATATATATAGATTCACTTCATAATCTCAAAATACTGAAATATCGAATTTCAGTATCTCGAGACCATGAAACCGAATCCACAAAACACTGAAACAACAAAACCCTGAACCCAAAACCGTGAAATTCAAAACACTGAACAAACTGCACACACTAGACCATACATACACCACAGCACCCACATCACAACATAAACAAACAAAACCACACACATACACAACTCATAAACACATCAGAGGGGGGCAAGCCCCCCTGCACCCCCACACACCCCTACTTTATATATACTAACTCTGAGATGGCACAAACAGGAAACAAAAGCAAACTCACACACGCACATTCTCCAGTCCCTTACACAAACATCAAACATATCAGCCCACTCACATACACTCTAACTCTCACTCAAAACCGTTACAAAACACTCACTTACCTGACATAACACCTAGATCCACACACGGCACCCCACACCTTAGGTTCAAAGGTTCATAGTTTGGTACTAGGCTATCAGCCCTAGGGCCTATACAAGCCTAGCTATAACAATTCCCTGGATATTTCTTCCCACAATATTTACTTCCCTAGACCCCTGTCTAGTAGGGCGACTGACATGATCAGGGTGAATTTCCTATCTCCCATCCAATAATCAGGGTTCCTTTTGAAGAGGGCCAAGGAGGCGCACTGCTTGTCATGTATGGGCAGTCTAGTCCAGAGTATAGGGAGTCTCTGGGTCAGGAACCTATCCCTCCAGCATGTTTTGTTCATTGTGATGACAAGGTTTAGATCCCTGGAGAGTGTGGCTCTGAGGGATTGGGATTTCTTTAAGTGGAGCATGTCCAACAGCTCAGGGTTTGACATGGTCTTGTATGTTAAGCAGAGATCACCTCCGAGTAGATGATATGCCACAGAGTATAGCTGGGGTTTTTTTAGACGGTCAGCACATGGCATCTGCTTTAGGCCTGTGATTCTTTTACTGAGGTATTTCTGCGGCCTTCCCAGCTGTTTCAGATGTCTTGTGAGGTACATACCAAATGGGGCGTTATACTCTATAATGGGTCTAATGAGGGATGAATACAGTGGGGCAATGACCTCCTTTTTTCTGGATGAAAAGCCCTTAGTTATGAGGTATGCCACACAGAAGGATTTCCTGACTAGTGTGGCGATGTGGTTATCGAAGGTGAGACCACCTTCCACCTGTGTCCCTAAGTCTCTCATTACACTTTCAATATTTAGTGTACTGCCACATATGTGGTAGTTCATGAGTACATGTTTTTTTTCCAAATGCAATAACTATACCTTTCTTGGCATTAAGCTTATGCCCATGGCTCTGGCACCAGGCATCTGTTTCTGTAAGGCCCTTTTGTAGAATATCCACATCATTTGGGATTCAATAATGGCTCCCAGTTTGCAGTCATCTGTAAACGTTGTTAGCCAGAGTCCCTTAGTGTTGGCCTGTACTTCAGAGAAGTAGATGCCAAATAAGAGTGGTCCCAGGACTGAACCCTGAGGTACTCCACTTATCACTTGTCTGGAGCTGGATCTGGAGTCAGCTACTTTTACAGTCTGGGTTCTGTCAGTAAGCCAGCTGGCAACCCATCTAGTGATGTAGGGATTTATGCCCAGCTTAGTAAGTTTATCTATGATTCCAGAGTGGGGGATGGTTTTGAAGGCCTTGACAAGGTCCAGATAGGCTGTGTGGACCGTCTTACCCTCATCCACAGCTCTGGAGACTGATTCGAAGAAGTCATTCAGGTTCAGTAGACAAGATCGGCCCTTCACAAACCAAAACTGGTGGTCCAGTGTTTGAAGGTTGCCAATGTCTTTGTTTATAAGTTCATGATAATGCTTTCCATGCCCTTGCAGATCAGGCTCATCAGACTGATGGGACAGTAGTTCTTGGGATCCAAGGTGGATCCCCCCTTGTGGAGTGGGATAACTGTAGCTGTGTGCCACTCAGTGGGCATGAAGCGTGAGGTAAGGCTATGATTAAACATGACACTTAGGTGAGGTACCAGTTCATTTTGTAGTCCATGTAGTACACAGCCCAGGATGTCATCTGGTCACATGGATGCTGTATTCTTAGCTTTGGAGTGTGCAGTTTCTACCTTTGTGGCCGTGATTACCAGAAGTTGACAATCTTTTGGTATTGAGATGGGCCTTTTAGGGGGTGAGAGGGGGGTGAAGCTGTCACTAAATCAATCTGCCAGGATATTGGCAATATCCTTGGGATCATTATATTTAATGCCATTCTGTCGTAGCTCAGAGCAAATCTGAGCATTGCCATTTAGATTTTTGATATAACTATAGAATGCCTTGTGGTTGTCTTTGAAATCTTTGGCAATTTTATTTTCATAACTAG
>NC_056729.1:1759708727-1759721383 GCF_019279795.1 Protopterus annectens
AAGGTAATAATGGATAAGTTGGTCAGTCAGGTTTAGAACAGGGGCACATCCAATGTGTTTTAAGGAAGAGCTTAAGTTTATTTTTAAACAGAGTAGTAGAGGGAAGTGTGGTAAGTTCAGAGGGAAGTAGGTTCCAGGTTTTTCCAATAGAATTAGAAAATAGAGAGTCTCCAGCTCTATTATTTGATTTATTGATGTATACAAGAATTTTTTGTGATTATCTTAGGGACTTAAGGTTATCATAGGGGTGAATATGGTTAGATAGGATGTGTGTTTTGGCAGGCTAATAAAGTATTTTGTGGACGATGGCCAGTTGATTATATTTTAGCTGCTGCTGAAATTCAAGCCACCCAAGATGCTTTAGATTAATACAGTGATGTGTTCTATATGGGTTACCTGTGGCAAATCTGGCTATGCTATTATAGGAGTTTTCTAGTTTCTTAAGGTTTTTTTTTGACAGATTGGTAAATATGGGTGAGGCATAAAGAAGGGTGGAGATTAAATGGGTGTGGGCAATGGTTATTCTTGTTGTAGGAGTGAGGAAGGATTTAATCCTATAAAGAGAGCCTATTTTTTTATTTGTAGTTTTTAGAATGTTGTTGATACGGGCATCAAAGTTTAGGTTATTATCTATGGTGATACCTAGTAGTTTGGTCATTAGATCTTGGGATATAAGTGTATCATCATAGGATGATACAGTGAAGTCTATTGGGGGAGATTTGCTGGTAGGTGTAAAAAGGAGAAGTTTAGTTTTTTTAGGGTTTAATAGGAGACAGCATTTTGTAAACCATAGTTCTATGGAGCTGAATATGTTTTGAGATAGGGAGTGATGTTCTGATGCAGTTGTGGCTGAGCATATAAGTGTGGAGTCATCCGCATATTGGATACATGTAGCCTGGGGAACTACTATGTGAAGGGCATTGATGAATATAGAGAACAGGAGAGGGCCCAGTATGGAGCATTGAGGAACACCAATATTAACAGGTAGCTGGGTTGAAAGAGTGTCGTTCCAGAGTACAGCTTGATGTCTGTTATTTAAGTAGGAATGGAACCATTTTATAGCTAGTGGGTCAAGAGACAGAGATTTGAGAATGTTTATGAGTATAGTGTGATTTACCATGTCGAAAGCCTTGGACAGGTCTATGAATAGTGCAGAGGAAAGCATGTTAAGGTTTCTGTTGTTATTGATAGTGTCAATAAAGGAAAGGAGGTCAGTAGTTGTGCTATGGGAAGGTCGGAACCCATGTTGGGTGTTGGAAAGCAGGTTATTATGGAGAAGGTGGTCTAGCAATGTCTAGTAATGACATCTTTAATAAGTGTATTTAATTCCATGTACATAACATGCTTCTATGTGCTGTCATTACAGTATCAAGGGGTGTGAGTATACCGTATGGAACACCTGAGTATACATGGCTAGTACCACAATCTTTTCTGTTTGAATGTGTTTCATACATGGGTAGTATCCCAGGTTATATGCAGTCACACTGGCATGCAGTGTATCATTATATTACTACTGTTAACAGTGCTTTTCCAAGTAAGAGTAGATTGCAGATTGTAGCACTGGAACCATACACCCCTGCATGCAAAACTGGACTCTGAGAACTGACCATCGTGTTCTTGGTGTTTGAGCTGTATGTTTTTATGCATCTCCTATTGGATATTGATCTGATATGTTGATATTAACTGTAGACTACTATATTTTTAGGACATGTTATTGAGGACTACTGTCATGTAGTAATAGCATACCTATCAGGTTCAGATGTCTATCTGTCAAAGCATTCATCCTAATGCATAACCTGTTGGTTAGCTACTTTGTGTCTGTCCTCTGTACAGATGTGCAGCTGTCAGGTATTCATCTTGGCTGCTTACAGGCAATCTCTGATTGACTGACACTTACATGTTTGCCCAGCTGTCTTATGAATGCCACAGCTAGTAAACCCCACTCTGTATGCACCACATGCCATGGATACCTCAACCAGACTACCACAGGTCAACAGAACATGTTTGGGTACAGGTCCAAAACCCAGACACTGGTCATGTTATGCAATATATGTTGCATACATGTCAATTGGAGCACCTCACTGTCCCTCTTCAAGAGAAAGCCAGATGAGTGGATGTTGAATTTAACTGTCACCCTGAGGATCACTCAAATGGCATCAGATGATAGATGGCCTGCTGACAAATGTCAAGTGGCATGATACCAGTGTACTCACATGCCCTGCTCTTCTCATCTCTCCATGGACATTAGCCTGGTACACACCTAGGAACACCTGCACCTATGAACCTCAGTACTGACAAATGTGTGTGTGTGCATTATTGAGTTTAACAGTGTCTATGTGTTTGTAAACTTGCAGTTGAAAATCCTCTGAGGGCCTTCTCACTCACTACACCCCCCATTGCTACACTTAGAAAGAGCTGCTGATATAATTCACATTAAATGTACCTTGTGACACTCTTCCTCCTATAGGCTACCTGGAGCTTGCAGTACCAGCATAACACTGTTCTGCAAATGGGTAGATAGCCGTGGGTTACCCTCTGAGTCCTTGCAAATGTGAGTGTGTGTGTGTGTGTGTGTGCATGTGTGTTCAATTGTGTGTGAGTGTGCATATTTGTAGGAGACAGCATTCTGAGGCCACATTCTCCAAATACACTAAACCCTGCCATACATTATAAGGGATGGTGATGTTGCTGACGTTAAGAGAGTCATGACAAACCCTTACACTACTATCCCTGTGGCATATGCAATAAATGCATGTCCCTGTAGTAGCACTGATTAGATAGACAAGTGTTTGTATTGCAGACCTGTCATTGTGTGATTGTGGGTATGTCAGAGCATTATCATGGGTTTCAGTGAGTACAAAATCCACTGTGGGATGTGGGTGCTAAGTATACTGTCTTTACGCCATGGTACCCTCAGTATATGTCCTAAGGTCCACTGTATGAGGACCGCTGTCACCATCAACCATACAAGTAGCTGATTACACTATCCAGCCCAATGATGCATGTGCTGTGTGCAAAAACTCTGTAACAGTATGGACTCACTGACAAGATAGTTAGCAGTGCTAAACCCAGGTCTGTCAAATGAGTCTATGACTGTATGTGTTTGTCAATGTGTATATGGCAGTATGTCACACTATGTATTGTTCATTAATTCTCTCTTTGCAAACTCTGTAAGTAGATCCTGGAACTCTCTTCCAGCTGATATTACCTTACTTTCCACCTTAGGTCAATTTAAAACTAGACTCAAACAACATTTGTCACTTAACTGGCTATGTCAATGTATCAAGCCTGGCTAACTCGAATGTGTAAAAATCTGTTAACCAGTTTACTGTGTAATTTAATTTAATCCTGACTTGTGCTCAGGACTAACTTTAACCTGTGGAACTTGTTTAACTTGCTTACTTATGTAATCTCTGTAAATAATCTGTATGTAATATGTAATGCTGGTATTATGTAATGCTGTATCTGCTTACCCTTGGAGCTTTTCTCCCCGGGCCTCCGCTGAAAATGGACATGCATCCAGTCGGACTATCCCGGTCAACAAATGTAAAATAAATAAATAAAATAAATAAATTAACAGCCAGTACACCCCCATTACCATACTATACAAGGCCTGGTGATGTTCTTCACTTAACAGGAAACTGACGACACACCTCACCCTAAAAGCTCTGTGGTGTGTGCAATTAAGGCCAAACACATTAGCAGCAATAAGTACCTAGTTTGGAGTTCTACTCTCAGTGTTGCCAAGTAAGTGTGATGTGTGTGTATGTGAAGGGCTCTACTTCAGTTTGCAGAAAATATATGTCCCAGGAGATCATTTGTCCGAGAACTAACTGGCAAAAGGTAACATTTCAAAGCATTCATCTTGTGGAAATTCATTCCATCAAAACTAGTGGTGGATGTGTAAATGCCCTCTTCCCCACTGTATAGCTGTACAGCGATACTGGAGTTGGTATATATAGTTGGGTGTGGTTGTTGTGGGCACAGCCACCCACATTGGAGTTATTGTTGTGCATATCCCCCCGCATAGTGTGCTGTTGTACCATACAGTTTATGTTAACAGGTTAAGTAGCTATTAATCACACTATGTGTAGTTCTATGCCGACCCACACCTTCCAAAGTGGGGGGCTGTGCCGCCCACACCAGCACACCTATGTTTACCAACTCTAGGATTGCACTACATTGGGAAAGAGGACATATACCCTGCCAGTACCCTTGTCAATGATATTAAACTGGCGGACTGATTATTTACTGATGTGATGTTTTGGCAATTTGGTCTTGGTGGAATTACATAGGCCAAAATGAGTTCACTGCAAAATGAAGTACATCCATGTGAACAGTATTCTCTGTGTGTTGCATCAACACCAAAACCTCTGCGTGTGCGTTATTCACAAACATGTGGTGTGTGCCACCCAGCACACTTACCATTGTCCACTGTAGAAGAGATGCTTACATCAGTCACCATGAACTCACCTGTATCACCCCTCAGACCTATCAGCCATATGGCACATGCAGTAACTATTATACAGACCTGTTATTTGTGCTCAGCTGTACCCAGGATATGACACAGTCAATGTGTCACCACAGTGCCACACCCCTTGTAGGAAATGACAGCAGACCAACATCTTGCTGACGCATAGACACCTAGAACACAAACATAATACATTATGGAGACCACAATCAGTCAGTGTTGATGACAGCTATAATGCATCATGCCTGGACAGCTACACACCCTGATGTGTAAGCATTAATCATTCCAGCTGACAACACATTAAACAGCATTACATTGCTAAACCTTAGTACATTCACCCTGTGCATCAGAACCATATTAGCATGTCCCTACATCGATGGTATGGATGACAGGGATGTGGCACAGGTATCATCATATACACAGGGTGTGTTCTGCATTTGCCCGAGGCTTAGGCTGAGCCATTTGGTTGACATCATGTGTGTGGGTTAGGGGGTTCTTTATTAAATGGGCTGTGCATATGTGGTGTGTGTAGGTATGGAGGTGCCCTAGCTGTGCTGGTGATGTGTGTGTGTATGTATGCACACATTTATGCCATGTGGCTGCCCTATACAGGAGTTTGTTGGACAGCAGCAGACCATACATGGCAGGGTGTACAGTTCACCATGTCAGCCACGGACATGGGAACTGTGCCTGCCAGGGGTTGCACGGGCACGACCAGGCAGAACCCAGATATCGTAATCTCCCCTGATGATGACAATTGTCCGCTGGATCCGCATTCCTGTTGGGACCAGCCAGGACCACGCACATGTGGCCTGCTGCGCTGTGGTGTGGACAGCACCTCCTACAGTGCTGGTGCTGGAACTGCCACTACAGGAGCAGCCGTGAGTTGTTGCATGTCCATGTAGACCTCCAACTGTTGGTGTTGCTGACCTATGTCCACATGGCTGATGCCCTACTCCCACCACATGCTGTACCACAGACACCACATGGTTGAGGATTCCCACCATCTTACCCAACCATCATGACCTTTGCAAAATAACAGTTGGCACCTGCAACATCACGGATGTAGTCACGTACAGCAGGAAGAGTAGCCCTCTGGAACCTCAGACTATCTCTGGTGTAACATTCCATATGTGCCTGTGCCTCCATGATTGCCAGAAACATGCATCTGGTGACACCTGCCGTGGCATTTCTGCTAGGGGCATGATGGCCAGCAGCCCTCCTACGAGCACCCTTGTACATCTGCCTGTGTGGTACCTCACTGGCCATCTGGCTATGGCTGCTGTGTACAGACACATTTACCATAGTCACCACACATTCCTGTCCCATGCCACCACCCATCAACTGTCCCTCATCTATTGCCACTAGTGATGGGGTATGTATGGGCATTGTGATTGTGTCGAGGATGAGGTGGTAAAAGTGGGATATCAACCAATGGCACAGATTCAGCCCATGACAACCCTGCCTGTGCCTCACTATGCCTATCATCATTGTCAGAGCCTGTATGGACACTAACATCAGTTTGCCTGCTGATGGGGTAGGTGTGGGCATTGTGGCTGTGTGTGGGGATAGGGTGGATAAAAGTGGGATGTCAACCAATGGCACAGATTCAGCCACTGACAACCCTGCCTGTGCCTCACTATGCCTATCATCATTGTCAGAGTCTGTATGGACACTAACATAAGTTTGCCTGCAAGAGGGACCCTGATCCACCTCACCACCTGTGAAGGGCAGACAAGAAATATATATTAAGACCTGTATGTTATGGTTTATTTCTAAACACATATACACACACACACACACACACACACACACACACACACACACACACATGCACACACACACCTGCACGCACACACACACACACACACACACACACACACACACACACACACACACACACACACACTTACAAGTGAGGTGGCACAAAGATATTACACAGACCTCTCATTACCCAACAGTCAACATGCATGACATATGACACTCAACAGCATGCACTTCAGCCATACTCAGTCCTTGTTACCAACATTATACATCTCTGTGATGCATGACTTGTGTTAGTAGGTAATGCCCCTTCCCCTGGAACACACTGCACCCATGTACACAGCATTGCTGTGCACCTGTACAGGACACTGGCATGTACTGTGCACCATATCTCACAAGTGTACACACCACTGCTGAATGTGTAGATGTCTGGCAGTTATGTTTACTCTGTTGCTTATATCCCCTATATGTTTGTCTGTCACATACCTGTGTCACATACCTGGGATGATATGAGGACTGATGCTAGTAATTAATGCATGTCCTTTGATTTGCAGATCTCATCATCAGCAGTGGATGTATATGCAATAAAATGTTGTTACTCTGACATCCTTCAAAGCTTAACGTGGATATGAGGAGTGTACACACCCTTGTTGACATGCCCGCCTCTTAGAAGATATGGAATGGGGCCACAATCCCGCATTTAACATTACACACCATATGACCGGTGCCATATGACCTGTGCAATCCAGTGCAGTATCAAACAAATGTGTTAGTCATGCAGATGCTGAATGAGATGCATACAATATGTGGTTTGCATAAGTGTGAACATCCTTAACCCAATGGTTCATTGAAGCACCTGTTAAGTGAACTACAGCAGTCACTATTCCTGGAAGGGGTATACTAGCATGGCCCATCTTCACTTGCCATTATTTGATCAATCTGTCCTTCAAATGTCCCCCAACTCTGCCAGATTGTAAGGCCAGCTCATGCGCACAGCCACTGGAGGTCATACAGTGGTTTCACTATTGTTGTAGAGTCAGGGTTATGTCTGACACAATTCATAACCTTCACTGTATTCAGATACAGCCATTCTTAGCAAGCTTTGGATGTATGCTTCAGTTCACTGTCATGTTTCAAGCTGACACCGCTCCCCTTCTTCAGCCTTATTGCACTTGACAACTATGGGCCACACATGAGTGTTATTTTGCAGTGTTCCAAATTCCAAACATGTCTACTGGCCTAGTTCCAGCTAATGAACAGCAAACCTAGAGGTGTACACTGGCACCAGCAATCTAAACATTGGGGATGGTGGCCCTGAGGTGGAGTGAGGTGTTGCTTGTGCACCACACATATCTTTATGAATACTGTCTGCAGGTTTGAGCCTTGGTCTCATGACACCATTACACACTGTAACACATTCCTTTGGGAGACTTGATGTTATGCTTATGCTATCTGTAGAGAGCCCTGGATGATGTATTATGTGGGTCTGCTCTTCCGTCTGATTACCTTAACCCATAGTCCACACTTATGCAGAATCCAGGCAATTGACGACACAGGTACTACACAGGCAGTACTTGCTAGACATTCCTGCAAGTCCCTCAGTGTTGCATGTTTCTGGGCAGCCTCCATGAACATGTTTTGTCATCTGTTTTGGATGGGCATCTGTTTATTTTCTGCTTCAATGTTGTCCCATACTTCATACACACATAGATGACTGTCTGCACTGTTTGCCATGGTATATGTAATGGTGAGGTAAGGCTACTTTTCCCACTCCTGAGTGCTACCTTTCAGATATAGGATCCATTTTATGGTTTGTAACATGTGTGCATGCCACAGCTGCCTCTATTGCAGGTGAGTGGGCAAATGTCATGGACGTACTTCTTGGACAGCAGACCATTACTTGGTGTGACACTGAGGCCCTGTATTTGATGGAAGGTGTGTCTCAAGAAGAGTGAATGCTGTCAGTACATCACAAGCTGCTTCCACAATATGTTATTTGGAGTGTGTGCACACATATGCTTCCATTATTTGTTAAGGTATGTATTCCCCATATTTGTTGTCATAACATAGGACTCCATATTACACATTCATTGCTCATGTTAGGATCACATTTCAGATCACATTTCAGGTTGTAAAAGGTGTGGAATGTGGTATTGTGGTCTGCTGTTGTTTATATCAGGAACAGTTGCCACTGTAATAGTGGTGTATACACTGTTGTAGCCACATGTCCCTACTGTAGGCCATTTGTCCCACCATTATGTTCATCTCTGTCCACACATCTTGCACTGACAGGTTGTTAGGTATACTGCAGGACTCTTACATACCCTTCAGATATGCCATCATCATGACCGCTGTGATGCAGTGCAGTTAACACCAACAATAAGTGAACATGTACAGCATGCATTATGGGTAGGTGTGTTAAATGTGTGCATGGCAAATAGCATGGCCATAACATGGCCGGTCTATTGGCAAACCTGAACAAAACAACTCCATACTCACCAGCTACAGGCTGCTTCCCCATTTGTATACCAGAGAGACCTAAGTAGTTGTGTGAGAGAAGTAATGTCAGTAGCCACACCTGTGGCATTGGTATAGGGTGGGAGCGGCATTTCAGCACATCAACAGTACAAACCAACAATACTAGAGATTATGCACATCTGTTCATTACTACACTCCTGCAACAGACTATCTCATATGACATATGCATGTAGATACTTTACAGATAAAAATGGATATGTAACAGTGGTCTAATAATGTGTCCTGTGGCCTTACTTGCATGCTCCTCGTCCATTGTGTGGGTGGCACCCTCCTCCACAATGCTGTCTTCAGCCTGCTGGCTTGGCTGGTGGGCAGGTGCCCCAAGGCTGGTGAGGAGCTCCTCAGCATGTGTCGGGGAGGCTGGATGGCATGACCCCCACCTGTGGCTAGCTGGTCCCTACTAACTGCAGCAGCATGCTGACGGGCATGGTGGATCAGATCTGTGCAGCGATGCCGCACCTGCTCATAATTTAGGCTGTGCAGGCTGAAATCGTTTACCCTGTGGATGAGCTTGTTCCACAGGGAGGTCCTCTCCTGCAGATCCTGGGGCCTGTGGCTGAAGAGGATGGCATGATGCATGATGAGGTATTGGATGAGTGCATCATTTTCCAGGTTTGTGAATGCAGGCAGACATTCCCGGGACATTGTACCTGGAAGACATAAACAGGAAAAAAGGTCACAAGACCTCATATGGTTGTCCACGTGCACATCAACAGTGCATATTACTTGCAAATAATCCCATCTATACCATAACACTGTAAGCTATCATGGCTTTGACATCTTGCATTACACCCCTGGCCCCAACCTATCCAGTTCCCCATATGTTGGACACCTAATGGCATAATCCACTATTCACCATTCATTTCTGTGTAGAGGGATGACAGCGGCCATCTTCCATGTGGATGGTGTGTGGATGGTGGTATGTGTGTGTCTGAATGTAGTGTGTGATGGAACTGTGAGCACATGCCTGTGTTCATGTAGGTGGCAAACTGTGATGTTCTCATGCCCCATGGAGACTTGCTGTTGTTGCCATCAGTCGGCATTATGTCCATGCTCAACCTTGATGCAGGCAGGAGTGTGGTTGTGTGGTTGATGTGCATATCCCCCTGTACTAATGGTGGAGGATTGTTGTACAGGTCAGATACTGCTGATTCTATATAGATACAGTGGATATGAAGTGTACACACCCCTGTTACAATGCATGGTACTTATGCAATTGGAACATGACCCCAAAAAAGCACATGCCAACACAATCCCCACCTGTGATGTGTCCTATAGCCTGCTCAATTCAATACGGAACATAACAACCTGTCCTGTGGAAACATATGGGAATTAATACTCAGTACGGTAAGCCAACTGAATGTGTGTGCACACCCTTACACTGATCTGTTGTGTAAACACCTGCTGAGATGATTACAGCATCCATTTGTCTTGGTTTGTACTTTAACATCATATCACATCTTCACTTGGCAATGGTTGCTCACCTTCCATGAAACAGCTTTGTTTCTTTTTCAATAGAATTGTACAGGTTATGGGTCACATTTGAGGTGAGAAACATTTTGACAGGACTTTCTGTGGTCTCATTGGCATACACCACACAGACCTGGCACTCCAACAGGGGTGTGTACACTTTTATATCCAGTGCATATGGGTGTTGATATAGCTGTTAGTGGTAGGCATGGACAGTGGGTCATAACACAGTTGTACACTTCTCTGATTACTACGTGATATGCATGCCTACTGTACTACCCATATCAGTGTCATGGCAATGCAACAATCAGTAGCAGTACACATTTTATTTTGTTGTATGCAGTGACAGTAATACTACGCACATGTGCAACATGTACATCTTATTTTCTGGACTGCTTGTGACCCATGTTATTACTTCTGTGCCTTTCAGCTGAACATACACGTACATACACATGCTCAAGGGATATATGGTACGGATTAGTGTTCTATATCAGTATGGCACACTGGATTTACAGTCTTGCAGCTCAATCATATGTCTCAACCTGTTATACCAGGACTTCTAGTCATTGGTCTACATCACTGGGTGACAAAACAGGGAAGTCCATTTTGATAAAGTATTAATATAGCTACCATAATACAAGTATATGTGTAAGTGACTACAGATATCTGTCACAACTGTGAACATTGTCCAGCAGAACACTGTACAGTTGAATGTTATTAATGCAATATATCACATGCAGTTTAACACACACATCTGCAACAGTGCTTTACTATGCTCATGCCCTATATAGGTATCCTAGATTTACAATACAAACATGTATAATACTCATATTCACAGGTAACACATGGATATGGGCAACATCCCTTTAAGTGATCTAACAGTGGCACAGACACAGCTGTTTGACAGACATTCTAGTGGTTGCTGTATATGAGCTGTCCTTTCCCAGGGTGTGTCAGGCTCCTCAGCTGTGACCCAACATATCCACCTCTTAGAGCATTACATGTGGACAAAGCCTAACATTAGGGGGGATATATAGGGACAGATCGTAGATATGCCTATTGCAAACCTATGAGGTTTGTTGCATGATACATTTCGCATTACCATGACTGTTCTGAAGGTGGTGGGGTCTGAAACTCATGTGTCTGTCATTACTTCATTACTTCCATCTCCAGCTGTTTGCCACACTAATATAGATGTTTGAAGGAACAGAACAAACACTATGATGGCTAAATCTTGTCATTCTGTGAAAATCTGCATGGTTGACAGGTATAGCCCACTGCAGACAGAGCCAGATGCTATGTCCATGGCAGTTTTTCAGCAGGACATCATTATAGCAAGTATTGATGGCACATATACATATTTCACAATCATCTATTCCATTATTACAGACCAAGTACTACATTCAGTTACATGCTTACATGTTTTACATACCTGGTTTATCTTTGGGTTCCTTCTGTGTACAGGATGTCTTCTTGTTTCTTATTTCTTATTTTGAGGTTTTATGTGTTTTTTTTTTTTTTGGTGATGCTAATGCTCAGGTGATGGCCTCTGCACCAATTTCTGTTCCCTACTTGCTAATAACATGCAGGCAGCTGTGTAGTTCTTTCAATAGCCAATGTCATAGCAACCCACTACTATAAATAACTACATCATGTGGGTGTTGTCCCTTTACCTTTCCAGTATGGAAGAAATCCTTCATGTGTGGGGGCAGCAGCGTTACAGACAACAGGTAGCAATTCCTCTTACAACAGGACTTGTGGACACAAGCCAACTACATATTTGTATAAGGTTCCAGACTTTGGGACAGTGTGTGAGTATTGCTGTTATATGCATTGAATACTGCTAGTTTTACAGGGTTTGTGTGCACATGCTAGTTTTACATAGAATGCAGTCTGTCTGCATAACTCTCAACTGTGAGCCTATCCACATGATGGCTAGAGGATTGGCTGTTATGTTTTGTCTGTTCCCCACACAGGTCTTGTCTCTGACATATCAGTGGCATTCTCTCCTTTGATTGCTATCAGTACTTGGCAACATCCATTTGTCTTTCCTGAGTAAGGGTAAGTTCCATCAATCCTGTAACACCAGCAACTTTCACAGTGTATAACAGCAGCATTTCAAATATGGCCCTGTGTTTCAGCCTCTGTCCTTGACTTATATACCAGGCTTTGTCCAGATGTCATGCAGTAAGAGGTTGATAGATATGGTCTATCATTATTTAGTGCTGACACTTATATACCAGGCTTTGTCCAGATGTCATGCAGTAAGAGTTGATAGGTAAGGTCTATCATTATTTAGTGTTGACACTTATATACCAGGCTTTGTCCAGATGTCATGCAGTAAGAGGTTGATAGGTATGGTCTATCATTATTTAGTGCTGACACTTATATACCAGGCTTTGTCCAGATGTCA
>NC_056729.1:1759785815-1759790815 GCF_019279795.1 Protopterus annectens
TTTTTTTAAAAGGTTTGGATGGGCCATTATTTAGTGCTGACACTTATATACCAGGCTTTGTCCAGATGTCCTGCAGTAAGAGGTTGATAGGTTTGGTCTATCATTATTTAGTGCTGACACTTATATACCAGGCTTTGTCCAGATGTCCTGCAGTAAGAGGTTGATAGGTATGGTCTATCATTATTTAGTGCTGACACTTATATACCAGGCTTTGTCCAGATGTCCTGCAGTAAGAGGTTGATAGGTTTGGTCTATCATTATTTAGTGCTGACACTTATATACCAGGCTTTGTCCAGATGTCCTGCAGTAAGAGGTTGATAGGTCTGGTCTATCATTATTTAGTGCTGACACTTATATACCAGGCTTTGTCCAGATGTCCTGCAGTAAGAGGTTGTTAGGTTTGGTCTATCATTATTTAGTGCTGACACTTATATACCAGGCTTTGTCCAGATGTCCTGCAGTAAGAGGTTGATAGGTCTGGTCTATCATTATTTAGTGCTGACACTTATATACCAGGCTTTGTCCAGATGTCCTGCAGTAAGAGGTTGTTAGGTATGGTCTATCATTATTTAGTGCTGACACTTATATACCAGGCTTTGTCCAGATGTCCTGCAGTAAGAGGTTGTTAGGTATGGTCTATCATTATTTAGTGCTGACACTTATATACCAGGCTTTGTCCAGATGTCCTGCAGTAAGAGGTTGATAGGTATGGTCTATCATTATTTAGTGCTGACACTTATATACCAGGCTTTGTCCAGATGTCCTGCAGTAAGAGGTTGATAGGTCTGGTCTATCATTATTTAGTGCTGACACTTATATACCAGGCTTTGTCCAGATGTCATGCAGTAAGAGGTTGTTAGGTATGGTCTATCATTATTTAGTGCTGACACTTATATACCAGGCTTTGTCCAGATGTCCTGCAGTAAGAGGTTGTTAGGTATGGTCTATCATTATTTAGTGCTGACACTTATATACCAGGCTTTGTCCAGATGTCATGCAGTAAGAGGTTGATAGGTCTGGTCTATCATTATTTAGTGCTGACACTTATATACCAGGCTTTGTCCAGATGTCATGCAGTAAGAGGTTGATAGGTCTGGTCTATCATTATTTAGTGCTGACACTTATATACCAGGCTTTGTCCAGATGTCATGCAGTAAGAGGTTGATAGGTCTGGTCTATCATTATTTAGTGCTGACACTTATATACCAGGCTTTGTCCAGATGTCCTGCATTAAGAGGTTGTTAGGTATGGTCTATCATTATTTAGTGCTGACACTTATATACCAGGCTTTGTCCAGATGTCATGCAGTACGAGGTTGATAGGTCTGGTCTATCATTATTTAGTCCTGACACTTATATACCAGGCTTTGTCCAGATGTCCTGCAGTAAGTGGTTGTTAGGTATGGGCTATCATTATTTAGTGCTGACACTTATATACCAGGCTTTGTCCAGATGTCATGCAGTAAGAGGTTGAAAGGTATGGTCTATCATTATTTAGTGCTGACACTTATATACCAGGCTTTGTCCAGATGTCCTGCAGTAAGAGGTTGATAGGTATGGTCTATCATTATTTAGTGCTGACACTTATATACCAGGCTTTGTCCAGATGTCCTGCAGTAAAAGGTTGATAGATCTGGTCTATCATTATTTAGTGCTGACACTTATATACCAGGCTTTGTCCAGATGTCCTGCAGTAAGAGGTTGATAGGTCTGGTCTATCATTATTTAGTGCTGACACTTATATACCAGGATTTGTCCAGATGTCCTGCAGTAAGAGGTTGATAGGTCTGGTCTATCATTATTTAGTGCTGACACTTATATATCAGGCTTTGTCCAGATTTGCTGCAGTACGAGGTTGATAGGTCTGGTCTATCATTATTTAGTGCTGACACTTATATACCAGGCTTTGTCCAGATGTCCTGCAGTAAGAGGGTGTTAGGTATGATCTATCATTATTTAGTGTTGACACTTATATACCAGGCTTTGTCGAGATGTCCTGCAGTAAGAGGTTGATAGGTCTGGTCTATCATTATTTAGTGCTGACACTTATATACCAGGCTTTGTCCAGATGTCATGCAGTAAGAGGTTGTTAGGTTTGGTCTATCATTATTTAGTGCTGACACATATACACCAGGCTTTGTCCAGATGTCCTGCAGTACGAGGTTGATAGGTATGGTCTATCATTATTTAGTGCTGACACTTATATACCAGGCTTTGTCCAGATGTCCTGCAGTAAGAGGTTGTTAGGTATGATCTATCATTATTTAGTGCTGACTCTTATATAGCAGGCTTTGTCCAGATGTCCTGCTGTAAGAGGTTGTTAGGTATGATCTATCATTATTTAGTGCTGACACTTATTGTACCAGGCTTTGTCCAGATGTCCTGCAGTAAGAGGTTGTTAGGTCTGGTCTATCATTATTTAGTGCTGACACTTATATACCAGGCTTTGTCCAGATGTCATGCAGTAAGAGGTTGATAGGTCTGGTCTATCATTATTTAGTGCTGACACTTATATACCAGGCTTTGTCCAGATGTCCTGCATTAAGAGGTTGTTAGGTATGGTCTATCATTATTTAGTGCTGACACTTATATACCAGGCTTTGTCCAGATGTCATGCAGTACGAGGTTGATAGGTCTGGTCTATCATTATTTAGTCCTGACACTTATATACCAGGCTTTGTCCAGATGTCCTGCAGTAAGTGGTTGTTAGGTATGGGCTATCATTATTTAGTGCTGACACTTATATACCAGGCTTTGTCCAGATGTCATGCAGTAAGAGGTTGAAAGGTATGGTCTATCATTATTTAGTGCTGACACTTATATACCAGGCTTTGTCCAGATGTCCTGCAGTAAGAGGTTGATAGGTATGGTCTATCATTATTTAGTGCTGACACTTATATACCAGGCTTTGTCCAGATGTCCTGCAGTAAAAGGTTGATAGATCTGGTCTATCATTATTTAGTGCTGACACTTATATACCAGGATTTGTCCAGATGTCCTGCAGTAAGAGGTTGATAGGTCTGGTCTATCATTATTTAGTGCTGACACTTATATACCAGGATTTGTCCAGATGTCCTGCAGTAAGAGGTTGATAGGTCTGGTCTATCATTATTTAGTGCTGACACTTATATATCAGGCTTTGTCCAGATTTGCTGCAGTACGAGGTTGATAGGTCTGGTCTATCATTATTTAGTGCTGACACTTATATACCAGGCTTTGTCCAGATGTCCTGCAGTAAGAGGGTGTTAGGTATGATCTACCATTATTTAGTGTTGACAAATATATACCAGGCTTTGTCGAGATGTCCTGCAGTAAGAGGTTGATAGGTCTGGTCTATCATTATTTAGTGCTGACACTTATATACCAGGCTTTGTCCAGATGTCATGCAGTAAGAGGTTGTTAGGTTTGGTCTATCATTATTTAGTGCTGACACATATACACCAGGCTTTGTCCAGATGTCCTGCAGTAAGAGGTTGTTAGGTATGGTCTATCATTATTTAGTGCTGACACTTATATACCAGGCTTTGTCCAGATGTCCTGCAGTAAGAGGTTGTTAGGTATGATCTATCATTATTTAGTGCTGACACTTATATACCAGGCTTTGTCCAGATGTCCTGCAGTAAGAGGTTGTTAGGTCTGGTCTATCATTATTTAGTGCTGACACTTATATACCAGGCTTTGTCCAGATGTCATGCAGTAAGAGGTTGATAGGTCTGGTCTATCATTATTTAGTGCTGACACTTATATACCAGGCTTTGCCCAGATGTCATGCAGTAAGAGGTTGATAGGTCTGGTCTATCATTATTTAGTGCTGACACTTATATACCAGGCTTTGCCCAGATGTCATGCAGTAAGAGGTTGATAGGTCTGGTCTATCATTATTTAGTGCTGACACTTATATACCAGGCTTTGTCCAGATGTCCTGCAGTAAGAGGTTGTTAGGTATGATCTATCATTATTTAGTGCTGACACTTATACACCAGGCTTTGTCCAGATGTCCTGCAGTACGAGGTTGATAGGTATGGTCTATCATTATTTAGTGCTGACACTTATACACCAGGCTTTGTCCAGATGTCCTGCAGTACGAGGTTGATAGGTATGGTCTATCATTATTTAGTGCTGACACTTATACACCAGGCTTTGTCCAGGTGTCCTGCAGTAAGAGGTTGTTAGGTATGATCTATCATTATTTACTGCTGACACTTATATACCAGGCTTTGTCCAGATGTCATGCAGTAAGAGGTTGATAGGTCTGGTCTATCATTATTTAGTGCTGACACTTATATACCAGGCTTTGTCCAGATGTCCTGCAGTAAGAGGTTGATAGGTCTGGTCTATCATTATTTAGTGCTGACACTTATATACCAGGCTTTGTCCTGATGTCCTGCAGTAAGAGGTCTTTTGGTTTGGTCTATCATTATTTAGTGCTGACACATATTCACCAGGCTTTGTCCAGATGTCCTGCAGTACGAGGTTGATAGGTCTGGTCTATCATTATTTAGTGCTGACACTTATATACCAGGCTTTGTCCAGATGTCCTGCAGTAAGAGGTTGTTAGGTTTGGTCTATCATTATTTAGTGCTGACACATATACACCAGGCTTTGTCCAGATGTCCTGCAGTAAGAGGTTGTTAGGTTTGGTCTATCATTATTTAGTGCTGACACATATACACCAGGCTTTGTCCAGATGTCCTGCAGTACGAGGTTGATATGTATGGTCTATCATTATTTAATGCTGACACTTATATACCAGGCTTTGTCCAGATGTCCTGCAGTAAGAGGTTGTTAGTTTTGGTCTATCATTATTTAGTGCTTACTCATATACACCAGGCTTTGTCCAGATGTCCTGCAGTACGAGGTTGATAGGTATGGTCTATCATTATTTAGTGCTGACACTTATATACCAGGCTTTGTCCAGATGTCCTGCAGTAAGAGGTTGATGGGTTTGGTCTATCATTATTTAGTGCTGACACTTATATACCAGGCTTTGTCCAGATGTCC
>NC_056729.1:1759795815-1759875815 GCF_019279795.1 Protopterus annectens
GTTAACAATTGTCTCGCCTGTGGAAAGCAAATACCACACCAAGACTTTCATTCTTACTGCGTCACTTGCTTAGCCCCAGACCACGACATCCCCCGCTGTTGCTTCTGTGCTTTGTTCAATGCCAGAACTATATGTCGTTGGGCCCTTATTGTAGCTAGATAGTTTCGCTTACAGTCCTCAGATTCTGAAATGGCTTTGGTAAGCCATCTGACAGCAGATCTTCTGAAAAAACTATGGAAAAAAGACAGAGACAGACCGCACAGGTCCAAACCTAGCAACGACGCTCCTGTTGAACTAGTCATCAGTTCTCTGGTCCTCAGTGAGGTGCTTTTGCAGCCCCTGATGCCCACTTCTGTGGATTTACAGGCAGCTACCGAGACCCTTTCAGAGTCCGGTATGCCGCAAAACTTTTCTTACTACCTTGGATGGGTCTGGAGCTGCTGAACAGGCACTGGCTTCTGAGGAAGTCCTTCGCACTTCCGATTCTTGATACAAACTGACAACTTCTTTAGCGGCTACCATTCTTTCGAAAATTACCGAGTTTCTTAGGCCCAGGTTACGAACCACACCCAAGAAACCGATGACCCATTCTCAGGCACCTGCTTCCTTTCCTCAGTCTCAAATGCTTAAAATGGTGGAAGACCTTATCATGCTGATCAGGGGAAGCCAAGCTACCCCTTCCAAAAGAAAAAGAGATCTGCCCCTTGTAGTTTTGTCTGAACAGGAGTCCGATGACTCTGATGCATCTGAGTATGAAGACATTCACCCTCTCTTTGCTTATGAGGATTCTGATGCAGAGGATTCCATTCCTTCAGCCTCTCCCACAGATGATGTTTCCTTTGGGGAAATCCTTCACACCTTAAGGGAGCATTTCCTACAGGAAAGTCAGGAATACCCTCAGTCTAAAAAGGACTCAGGGAATACTTAGATCTTCCACAGCACAGACCCCTGGCCATCCCCCCAGTCCTGGATGTTGTGACGGATGTTTTCCTGGAATCCAGCTTGACACCTGACACCCTCCCTCCTGTACCCAGAAAACAAGACAGGTAGAGTCTCGGACTCACACAAATTTATTTTTAAAAATCCTACTGCTGACCCTGAGGTAATTTCTCAAGGACCTAAAGGAATTAAACCAACCTCTGCAAAGAATCCCACCCCCTCAGATAGGGATTCCTGAGCACTAGACAGATGGGGTAAAAAAGTATGCACCTCTGCTATTCTTGCTATCAGAACACTAATTTGCCAGTTCCATATGCTAAAATTTCAGCAATATACCCTGGAACTCCTCAAACAAAAAATATCTTCCTTTCCTGCTTGTGCAGAATCTAAAGAGTTACAAGAGTTAATGCATTTTTCAAGTCAAGTATCTAACACACCTTGCACTGTGGTTTTGATGCCCTAGAAGCTTCTTGCAGGGCAGTAGTCACCGGTTCTGTCCTTAGAAGGCATTCATGGCTTAAGGAACAGCCCTTGCCATACCATGTAAATCTAAATTGTTGGATGCCCCCTTGCACAAAGACAGCTTATTTGACACTAAGGCAGAAGAGGTCTTAAAAAGGATGGAAGAAAAAGCAAAATCTATGCAGACAGTTAAGGATTTCTTACAGGTCCAACCACCAAAGTACAGCAGGCATTGTCCTTCCAAGCACTGGTCCTTTCCTGCTCCCACCAGGTCAGTTCAGCCCAGACCCTGGGGAACCAGACCCCACAGACAGCAGCCACAGGGAATGCAGATATCTTAGCAGTGGACTACCCCCACTTCAAAACCAGGGAGTTCTAAGCCAGCCACTTATGGTAAGAACTCGCAATGACTCTCTTCCCCCCTCCCCCTGCCCAACTCCACTTACCACTAGGAGGAAAACTCTCCTTTCATGCAAACACCTGGGCCACCATTACCAACGACTGCTGGGTTTTCAACATAGTGTCCTAGGAATACAAATTTTCTTTCCACACCCCTCCAACTCCAAAAGGGCTCCCAGATCTACTTCAAAACCGGTGGACAGAGGTGCAAAAGCAAGTCCTTTCCCTGCTCTCCATGAGGGCAATAGAGCTCGTTCCTGCAGAACAGAAAGACCAAGGTTTCTACTCCAGACTTTTTCTGATACCCAGGAAAGAGGGCACCTGGCACCCCATCCTCGATCTATCCATTATGAACACCTTCCTGGTGATCCCAATATTCAAAATGCTCACCCTCCAGCAGCTGCTACCCATGCTCTCCAAGGATGCTTGGCTAGCCACCCTAGACCTAAAGGAGGCCTACCTCCACATTCCTATCAGGGAATCATGCAGGAAATATCTCCATTTCAGGGCAGGATCTCAGCACTTTCATTTCTTTGTGTTTCCCTTTGGCTTATCTACTGCTCCCAGAGTTTTCACAAAATGTCTTCCTCCGGCCATTGCCTTTTGCTGACAAAGGAATATTCAGATTTACCCATACTTAGATGACTCCCTAATTCAGGCAGACAGCCAGGAAAAGCTGCTCAAGCACCTGGCCTTTGTAAAATCCCTACTAACTTCCCTAGGGTACACAATTAATGAAAAGAAATCCAAACAGGTACCCACCCAATGGATTATATTCCTGGGAGCAAGCCTGGACACAGCGTCCCAGATGGCATTCCCTACACCAGAAAAGCAAACCATCCTGACAGCCTACTTCTTTCAACTAGCCACCAGACTGCAACTATCTGCAAGGAAAATCCTGCAAGCTGTGGGGTTCATGGCATCTTGCACTCTACTCCTTCCATATGCCAGACTGCATATGAGGAAACTTCAGTGGTACCTAAAAAGCCTTTGGTGTCAACACTCTCAAGACCTGGAGACTCTTATACCTATAATACCTTGCCTCAGAAAAGATTTTCTTTGGTGGGCAACAGCATGCTTCCTCAACAAAGGACTATCTTTCTCACTACCCCATGCCACCCAGACCCTCACCACAGATGCATGAGATTATGCCTGGGGTGCACACCTGGATGGCAGGTGCAAACAGGGTCAATAGAGCCCACAGAAAATTCATCTACATGTCAATCAAAAAGAGATGATAGCTGTCCAGCACACCTTGATAGCTTTCAAGCCCCTTCTCTCCCCAGGTGCTGTCCTGATCAAAACAGATAACACAACTGTGATGTGGTATATCAGCAAGCAGGGAGGGACTCAATCCTACCCTCTATGCAGGCTGGCCATGACCCTTTGGCACACAGACTCTGACATGCAACTCCAACTGTTAGCACAATTCCTAACGGGTTCTCTCAACTCTCTGGCAGACCACTTAAGCAGAAATCTTCTGGACCCACATGAGTGGCAGCTCAGCAGAAGAGCCTTCACCCTAATAACTCAAAAATGGGGCACCCCAAAGGTTGACCTCTTTGTCTCCCACACCAACCATCAGCTCAGCAAGTTCTGCACCAGGAAACATCACTGCATGGCTTGGAAAGTGGATGCCCTGTCCTTCCCCTGGGTCAATCTATTGGTCTATGCCTTTCCTCCACTACCTCTCATCCGCATTGTACTGCTCAAAATAAAGGAGGAAAAACCAAGGGCAATTCTTATAGCTCCAGACTGGCCTCGCCAGCACTGGTACCCCTTGCTGCGCAGCCTGTCCCCTCTGCCACCTTGGCATCAGCCTCAGATTCCAAACCTCCTGACACAGAGGGAAGGGGAATTCATGCATCCACATTGCAAATACTCAGTTTGGCAGTTTAGCTTATTCCCTAACCCACCATCAATCTGCCAACCTCAGCAAACATGTTCTAGATGTTATATGTGAGGCCAGACACCCTAGCACTAGGAAGTCTTATGCTGACAAATGGAAAAAGTTCTGCACCTGGATTCAGGCTAAGGGAGCCAATATGGCACAGCCCTCCCTCCCTCTCATCCTGGATTACTTAGCTGACCTGATACACAGTGGACTCTCCTTTTCCTCTATTAAAATTCATGCCTCTGCTATCTCTGCTCATTTTCCCACTGAGCAGCACCTTTTCTCACACCCTCTGAACAAACAGTTTCTAAGAGGGGCTAGCAACTTGAGGCCAGCCAGAAGAGCACCAACCCCAGCTTAGAACCTTAACTTTGTGCTGGAAAAGCTCCCCCTCCCCCCTTCAAACCTGCCAGATTTCTCTCCTGGAAGACAGTTTTCCTTCTGGCCATCACTTCATCCAGAAGGGTCTCCGAGCTGCAAGCACTCATGGCTGTGGAACCCTTCATCATCTTCCATGCTGACAGGGTATCCCTCAGGACTAACCCATTCTTCATGCCCAAGGTGGTGTCCACTGTGGCTATCAACCAATCCATTCATTTGCCCACCTTTTTCCCTAACCAACAGAACAAGGGGGAAAGGATCCTGCACTCTCTAAATGTTCACAGACAGCTCAGATTCTATCTAGACAGGACTAAATCCTTCAGAATGTCTGATCAATTGCTGGTTAGATTTGCTGCAGGGGCAGAGGGCAAAGCCATCTCCAAACAAACCATCTCCAAATGGATAGCACACTGCATCTGTTTCTGCTACAAACAACATGTAAAGCCCCCCCCCCCCCAAGGGGGGTCAAGACTCACTCCACCAGAGCAGCCTCCACCTCTGCAGCTTTCCTCAGAGGTGTCCCCACCAGGGACATACTGGAGGCTGCCATCTGGACATCTGTTCACACCTTCACCAAACATTACCACCTGCCTATCTTCTCCAAGTCCAGGGCAGGGTTTGCCTCTGCAGTCTTGCAGGTCATCCTAGCCAGTCCCTAGTTTCCTTGACTGCCTCCACCCTTTTCCTCAACTTTGGGAATCAAGCCAAATATGGTGACTGCAACAGTGAAACATGAAGAACATAGTACAGTTGTGTACACTTACCATAAATGCAGATGTTTGAGTGTGTTCACTGTTGCAGTCCTGGTTTCCCTCCCTCCATCCTCCTCTTCTTTCTTCTCTTTCCTTATAAGGGACATATTGGTATTTACTTTCTACTGGTGGGGTTCTTCCACCAGAACCTAGCTTCCACTTGGGGGTTCCTGACAGGTTAGGGCAAGACAAACTGATGTAATGGTGTTGGCTGCCTTACTTTGTACTACTGATCACCTGACATCAGTCCTGAAGTGACAGCAACTGACGCAGAAATACTAAACCTCTGGTATTCGGGCCGGCTGAGGGATAACCTGGCAGGGATAACCCAAATGTGATGACTGCAACAGTGAATACACTCAAACATCTACATTTATGGTAAGTGTACACAACTGTACTTTCCAAGAGCTCGCTCTTCTTCCGTTTTAAGTAGGCATAGTGGTGCTGGACCTACTCACCAGTCTGAAGAATACCAGTGGCACTAGTGAGATCACGGGCAAGACTTTCCCAGGCTTCCACTTTATATTGGGAGCCCTGGTACTGGTCCTGCAGTAGTCTCATGTGATGTTTTTTTTACCAGGAGTCCTACCATGACCTTGGACTCCTGTATGCCCCAGCGCTGCACCCAGAAGCACATGCCCTCTCTAACATCTGCCATATTGCCTACAGTGGAGAGCTCTAACCAGTTATGAGCTATATTCCCACCTGCAGGGTTTAAATATGGCTGGTTTCCCGCCCTTTGCCATGATTGGAAGGTTTTGAAAATACTTAGCTAAGCTAAGCTACGGGCAAACCTGCTTAGCTAAAGTTGGCTGTACTTAAAGGGGCAGGTTCAGCATTGCTTACCAATGGGCAACTCCACTTAGCTGGGCTATGCATTGCTTAGTATTCATATGTACACATTGCTTACACCCAGTCAACATAGCTGTGCAATGCTTAGCATTGCTTATGTTTTATTTTATTGGTCTACCACCTGTATGGGATTGATTCATCATTCATTACATAATATAGATTCATTTACCTTCCCTGACATCCCCAATGTGCTGTGATTTATTCTTGTGTGACTATACTGTATGGGGAACTTTTGTTTATATGGGGGGTTCACTACTTTGTTACACTGACACCTCACATCTGGGCCTAATACACTACTCTGGTTGACAAAAATCAGTTACTTCTTACATAAATATGCAAAAAATTAAAATTTTGATGTTTACACATACAAAATGGAAATAGCTTTGGTGAGGTTCGAACTGTGAATGACTACATGCAAGGTGTACACTCTACTACAATATTGCACTTATGCTTATTCTGGATGTCTATTGCTTTTTAACTTATCGTGCCATTTCAGCTGGGCTAAGCATAGTTAAGCAATGGGCACACCTGCACAGCTATGCTTAAACTTTACTGCATATATAAAAAAAACATTTACTTGTGTTTTTTTATTTGTACCCTTCAGAATGTCCATGCTAATGCTGAACCTGTTATTCCATCAACTTTCTGCTTTGTGGGATGATTATCCCTTATGGCTTTGTCCACATTCCTTATTCTGACAAGTTGGGAGGTGTGCACTATGTGCTTATGCTAAATCTGTTATTTTCTCAACTTTTGACTTGGTAGGGACAATTGTCCCTTATGGCTTTGTCCAGATTTCTTACCCTGATGGGTTGGGGGTGTTACGAGCATTCTTGCTCATTTTAAATTGCCGAACGGCAATTCTGGAGTGCAGGGGGAGTGTGTATTGTTAGAGCTCTGCTCTCAGACACACTGCCTGTGCTCGTACATGGAACCATGTCCGTTTTATGGAATGGCAGCGTGCCTTCTTACATATGCATGGCGTGCTGCTGTGCTGAACAGGAAAGGTCCCTGTCGTGCAGGAATAACTTATTCCTGCACGGCTGCTTGCTGAATTCGGGGGAGTGTAACCTGTGATTGTGGGTGAATTTACATTGCATCCTGTGAATGTAGGTGAATATACATTTATCCAGTGATTGTGGATGAATTTACATTGCATCTTGTGAATGTGGGCGAATTTACATTGTATCCTGTGATTGTGGGTGAATGTGCATTACATTCTGTTGATTGTGGGTAAACTGCATTGTATCCTGTGATTGTGGGTGGATGTCCACTCTATCATGTGATTGTGTGTGAATGTACATTTTATTCTGTTGATTGTGGGTAAATTCCACTGTATCGTGTGATTGTGGTATGACCCAAGTACAAACAGTGTTTGGACTCTCAGAAAGGTTCCAATGGGAGTGGGTGTGTGTCAGGGTTCAGTTCTGAGCCCACTGCTGTTTATACTGGTGAAGGGATAGGTCAATAAACTTGCTGTATGCAAACAATGTAGCATTACAGGAAGACTGAGCAAGACTTTCAGCAAAGGATAGGAGAATGGAATGCAAAACATAAAGGCACTTGGGATGAAACTAATCACAGATAAGACAGTGGTAATGGCAGCATATTGGGGAAATCAGAAAAAGATGAGAAATGAGATAAAAGGAAAAATACTGGAACAGGTAAATAGCTTCAAGTGTCGGGGAGGGGTGACTGAGGAGAAAGGAATTCTGAATGAGGAGACAAAGCTAGAATCAGAGGCAGTGCAGCCAACAGACACTGTCAGGTGTAGTGTATGATAGAATCAGAGGGGGTGCGGCTACCAGAGTGTCAGGTGTAGTGTATGATAGAATCAGAGGGGGTGCAGCCAACAGACAGAGAGTGTCAGGTGTAGTGTATGATAGAATCAGAGGGGGTGCAGCCAACAGACAGAGAGTGTCAGGTGTAGTGTATGATAGAATCAGAGGGGTGCAGCCAACAGACAGAGAGTGTCAGGTGTAGTGTATGATAGAATCAGAGGGGGTGCAGCCAACAGACAGAGAGTGTCAGGTGTGGTGTATGATAGACTCAGAGGGGGTGCAGCCAAAAGACAGAGTGTCACGTGTAGTGTATGATCAAATCAGAGGGGGGTGAAGCCAACAGACAGAGAGTGCCAGGTGTAGCATATAATAGAATCAGAGGGGGTGCAGCCAACAGACAAAATGTAAGGTGTAGTGTATGATAGAATCAGAGGGGGTGCAGCCAACAAACAGAGTGTCAGGTTTAGTTTATGATAGAATCAGAGGGGGTGCAGCCAACAGACAGTGTCAGGTATGATAGAATCAGAGAGGGTGCAGCCAACAGTGAGTGTCAGGTATAGTGTATGATAGAATAAGAGGGGGTGCGGCCAACAGACAGAGAGTGTCAGGTGTAGTGTATGACAGAATCAGAGGGGGTGCAGCCAACAGACAGAGAGTGTCAGGTGTAGTGTATGATAGAATCAGAGGGGGTGCAGCCAACAGTGAGAGTCAGGTATAGTGTATGATAGAATAAGAGGGGGTGCGGCCAACAGACAGAGAGTGTTAGGTGTAGTGTATGATAGAATCAGAGGGGGTGCAGCCAACAGACAGAGTGTCAGGTGTAGTGTATGACAGAATCAGAAGGGGTGCAGCCAACAGACAGAGAGTGTCAGGTGTAGTGTATGATAGAATCAGGGGGGGTGCAGCCAACAGACAAAGTGTCAGGTGTAGTGTATGATAGAATCAGAAGGGTTGCAGCCAACAGACAGAGAGTGTCAGGTGTAGTGTATGATAGAATCAGAGGGGGTGTAGCCAACAGACAGAGAGTGTCAGGTGTAGTGTATGATAGAATCAGAGGGGGTGCGGACAACAGACAGAGAGTGTCAGGTGTAGTGTATGATAGAATCAGAAGCGGTGCAGCCAACAGACAGAGAGTCAGGTGTAGTGTATGATAGAATCAGAGGGGGTGCAGCCAACAGACAAGAGAGTGTCAGGTGTAGTTTATGATAGAATCAGAGGGGGTGCAGCCAACAGACAGAGAGTGTCAGGTGTAGTTTATGATAGAATCAGAGGGGGAGCATAAAGAAAATATCAAATATTTGGGTATTAGCTTTTCTATGGATAATAAGGATTTTTATAGTAATAATATTAAACGAGTATGGGAACAAATAGTAGCTGATTGTGGCAGATGGAGGAATTTAAGACTACCGGTATTGGCAAAAGTATCAATAGTGAAAATGAATATATTACCACGAATGTTGTATATCTTTAGGTCTGCTCAAGTATCAATTTCAAAGACAGTTTTTAAACAAATTCATACAGATCTAGCTAAATTTATTTGGGAGCCAAAGAAAACTAGAATATCGTATGAGAAATTAATGACCCCGAAGAGTAGAGGAGGACTTGAGTTACTGAATTTTGAAGTATACTATTTAATTGTGAACGCCAACAGGAGTTTAAGAATTGCTAATTACGATGTAACTAGTACAAAGTGGATACCAACTTGGGTGGTCTTGAATTACAAGCATATTCTAGATTGGAATATAAATCCTAAAGCTTTACCCTTTTTGGGTAAAAGTAGTTTGATAAAGTATGGGATTATGGACCACTTAAAAACATATGTGTTATCTTTGCAAAATTTATTCCAATCAGTAGACTTGTTGCAATATATGATGGTTTTTCAACCTTTCCATAGGAATCCCAATTTTAAACTAAATAATCAGTTGATTGATCTTAGTAAATTCCCATTAATAGTTAATTTGACTCTGATTGATGTTTTTAATAAATTTAATTTATCGGCTTCGCAAGTTAGACAGGAATTGAACCTTCCTAAGAGTTATATGGTTGTAATGAGACAAATCAGAGAACTTGCTCTGAGTCATTTTGAAAACTTTAAACCTGTAGCCGGAATTGTGGATAAATGCTCTGAATTGTGGCAGGCTCTCCAACAGGAGGTCAAATTTATAACAAGAACAAATGAATTAATTAAAGATTTAAAATTCCAGGATAAAATTCTGTTGTCAGGGTATTGGGTAAACAAAATGACAGCAGCAGATAATCAGGTATTAAAAGCAATTGATTTAACAATAAAATCGGTCTCTTTTCAAAAGTTGATGTATACGCAGTTGATGATTTGGAATAATGCTTATTATACACGTCTTAGGTTACATAAATTCAATCCTAGGAATTCTCCAACTTGTCCATATTGCACAAATCAAACAGCGGATCTTCTTCATATGTTCTGGAGCTGCAAGTGTATATATAAACTTTGGAACTCTCTTAGAACACAACTACAAAAGATGGGTTATCAAAGTTCAACGTTATCATGGGAATTTATGATTCCACATATTCCTCCAAGAGAGCTCTCTAAATCACAAACTATAATATGTATGAATATTTTTTTGCTGATGAAGTTGAATATAGCTAGAAATTGGTTAGAACCAGACAAGACATCATGGGATAATTTTAAGCTTGTGGCTATAAAGCATATATTAGCACATAAATTACTCCTGAAGCAAAGTAACAAAAATATTAATAACCCGAAAATATGGGAAAAGGTTTTTAATATTATATTAGCATAATACTGTTATTAGGAATATATTAAAGTTTGGATGTATATGTCGAGGAAATAATGTTTTGGAACCATATATGATATGTATGGACGCAAAGTACTTCTACAAATGTGTTGGCTTTGTTTTTCTTCCCTGGTGTTTTCTTTGTTGGAATAATGACGATTTTTATATGGAAGCATTTTGTCTAGATATTGTATATAGTTTTGATAGTAATAGTAGTGAATTATGTGTGTGATTTTATTGTATTTGGAAAATATATATCAATAAAAATTTATTATGGAAAAAAAAAAAAGAATCAGAGGGGGTGCAGCCAACAGACAGCGAGTGTCAGGTGTAGTGTATGACAGAATCAGAGGGGGTGCAGCCAACAGACAGAGGGTCAGGTGTAGTGTATGACAGAATCAGAGGGGGTGCAGCCAACAGACAGAGTGTCAGGTGTAGTATATGACAGAATCAGAGGGGGTGCAGCCAACAGACAGAGAGAGTCAGGTGTAGTGTATGATAGAATCAGAGGGGGAGCAGCCAACACACAGAGAGTGTCAGGTGTAGTGTATGACAGAATCAGAGGGGGAGCAGCCAACACACAGAGAGTGTCAGGTGTAGTGTATGACAGAATCAGAGGGGGTGCAGCCAACAGACATAGGGTCAGGTGTAATGTATGACAGAATCAGAGGGGGTGCAGCCAACAGACAGAGAGAGTCAGGTGTAGTGTATGACAGAATCAGAGGGGGTGCAGCCAACAGACAGAGGGTCAGGTGTAATGTATGACAGAATCAGAGGGGGTGCAGCCAACAGACAGAGGGTCAGGTGTAGTGTATGACATAATCAGAGGGGGTGCAGCCAACAGACAGAGAGAGTCAGGTGTAGTGTATGATAGAATCAGAGGGGGAGCAGCCAACAGACATAGGGTCAGGTGTAGTGTATGACAGAATCAGAGGGGGTGCAGCCAACAGACAGAGAGAGTCAGGTGTAGTGTATGATAGAATCAGAGGGGGAGCAGCCAACAGACAGAGAGAGTCAGGTGTAGTGTATGACAGAATCAGAGGGGGTGCAGCCAACAGACATAGGGTCAGGTGTAATGTATGACAGAATCAGAGGGGGTGCAGCCAACAGACAGAGAGAGTCAGGTGTAGTGTATGACAGAATCAGAGGGGGTGCAGCCAACAGACAGAGGGTCAGGTGTAATGTATGACAGAATCAGAGGGGGTGCAGCCAACAGACAGAGGGTCAGGTGTAGTGTATGACATAATCAGAGGGGGTGCAGCCAACAGACAGAGAGAGTCAGGTGTAGTGTATGATAGAATCAGAGGGGGAGCAGCCAACAGACATAGGGTCAGGTGTAGTGTATGACAGAATCAGAGGGGGTGCAGCCAACAGACAGAGAGAGTCAGGTGTAGTGTATGATAGAATCAGAGGGGGAGCAGCCAACAGACAGAGAGAGTCAGGTGTAGTGTATGATAGAATCAGAGGGGGTGCAGCCAACAGACAGAGAGTGTCAGGTGTAGTGTATGATAGAATCAGAGGGGGAGCAGCCAACAGACAGAGAGTGTCAGGTGTAGTGTATGACAGAATAAGAGGGGGTGCAGCCAACAGACAGAGGGTCAGGTGTAGTGTATGACAGAATCAGAGGGGGTGCAGCCAACAGACAGCGAGTGTCAGGTGTAGTGTATGACAGAATCAGAGGGGGTGCAGCCAACAGACAGAGGGTCAGGTGTAGTGTATGACAGAATCAGAGGGGGTGCAGCCAACAGACAGAGAGAGTCAGGTGTAGTGTATGATAGAATCAGAGGGGGAGCAGCCAACAGACATAGGGTCAGGTGTAGTGTATGACAGAATCAGAGGGGGTGCAGCCAACAGACAGAGAGAGTCAGGTGTAGTGTATGATAGAATCAGAGGGGGAGCAGCCAACAGACAGAGAGAGTCAGGTGTAGTGTATGACAGAATCAGAGGGGGTGCAGCCAACAGACATAGGGTCAGGTGTAATGTATGACAGAATCAGAGGGGGTGCAGCCAACAGACAGAGAGAGTCAGGTGTAGTGTATGACAGAATCAGAGGGGGTGCGGCCAACAGACAGAGAGTGTCAGGTGTAGTGTATGACAGAATCAGAGGGGGAGAAGCCAACACACAGAGAGTGTCAGGTGTAGTGTATGACAGAATAAGAGGGGGTGCAGCCAACAGACAGAGGGTCAGGTGTAGTGTATGACAGAATCAGAGGGGGTGCAGCCAACAGACAGAGTGTCAGGTGTAGTGTATGACAGAATCAGAGGGGGTGCAGCCAACAGACAGAGAATGTCAGGTGTAGTGTATGACAGAATCAGAGGGGGTGCAGCCAACTGACAGCGAGTGTCAGGTGTAGTGTATGACAGAATCAGAGGGGGTGCAGGCAACAGACAGAGTGTCAGGTGTAGTGTATGATAGAATCAGAGGGGGAGCAGCCAACAGACAGAGAGTGTCAGGTGTAGTGTATGACAGAATCAGAGGGGGAGCAGCCAACAGACAGAGAGTGTCAGGTGTGGTGTATGACAGAATCAGAGGGGGTGCAGCCAACAGACAGAGTGTCAGGTGTAGTGTATGACAGAATCAGATAGGGTGGAGCCAACAGACAGAGAGAGTCAGGTGTAGTGTGTGACAGAATCAGAGCGGCTGCAGCCAACAGACAGAGAGTGTCAGGTGTAGTGTATGATAGAATCAGAGGGGGTGCAGCCAACAGACAGCGAGTGTCAGGTGTAGTGTATGACAGAATCAGAGGGGGTGCAGCCAACAGACTGAGTGTCAGGAGTAGTGTATGACAGAATCAGAGGGGGTGCAGCCAACAGACAGCGAGTGTCAGGTGTAGTGTATGACAGAATCAGAGGGGGTGCAGCCAACAGACAGCGAGTGTCAGGTGTAGTGTATGACAGAATCAGAGGGGGTGCAGCCAATAGAGAGTGTCAGGTGTAGTGTATGACAGAATCAGAGGGGGTGCAGACAACAGACAGCGAGTGTCAGGTGTAGTGTATGACAGAATCAAAGTGGGTGCAGCCAACAGACAGCGAGTGTCAGGTGTAGTGTATGACAGAATCAGAGGGGGTGCAGCCAACAGACAGAGTGTCAGGTGTAGTTTATGACAGAATCAGAGGGGGAGAAGCCAACACACAGAGAGTGTCAGGTGTAGTGTATGACAGAATAAGAGGGGGTGCAGCCAACAGACAGAGGGTCAGGTGTAGTGTATGATAGAATCAGAGGGGGTGCAGCCAACAGAGAGTGTCAGGTGCAGTGTATGAAAGAATCAGAGGGGGTGCGGCCAACAGACAGAGAGGATCAGGTTTAGTTTATGATAGAATCAGAGGGGGAGCAGCCAACAGACAGAGAGTGTCAGGTGTAGTGTATGACAGAATCAGAGGGGGTGCAGCCAACAGACAGAGTGTCAGGTGTCGTCTATGATAGAATCAGAGGGGGTGCAGCCAACAGACAGAGAGTGTCAGGTGTGGTGTATGATAGAATCAGAGGGGGTGCAGCCAACAGATAGAGAGTGTTAGGTGTGGTGTATGATAAAATCAGAGGGGGTGCAGCCAACAGACAGAGAGTGTCAGGTGTAGTGTATGACAGAATCAGAGGGGGTGCAGCCAACAGACAGCGAGTGTCAGGTGTAGTGTATGATAGAATCAGAGGGGGTGCAGCCAACAGATAGAGAGTGTTAGGTGTGGTGTATGATAGAATCAGAGGGGGTGCAGCCAACAGACAGAGAGTGTCAGGTGTAGTGTATGACAGAATCAGAGGGGGTGCAGCCAACAGACAGCGAGTGTCAGGTGTAGTGTATGATAGAATCAGAGGGGGTGCAGCCAACAGACAGAGAGTGTTAGGTGTGGTGTATGATAGAATCAGAGGGGGTGCAGCCAACAGACAGAGAGTGTCAGGTGTAGTGTATGACAGAATCAGTGGGGGTGCAGCCAACAGACAGCGAGTGTCAGGTGTAGTGTATGACAGAATCAGAGAGGGTGCGGACAACAGACAGAGAGTGTCAGGTGTAGTGTATGATAGAATCAGAAGCGGTGCAGCCAACAGACAGAGAGTCAGGTGTAGTGTATGATAGAATCAGAGGGGGTGCAGCCAACAGACAGCGAGTGTCAGGTGTAGTGTATGATAGAATCATAGGGGGTGCAGCCAACAGACAGCGAGTGTCAGGTGTAGTGTATGATAGAATCAGAGTGGGTGCAGCCAACAGACAGAGTGTCAGGTGTAGTGTATGACAGAATCGGAGGGGGTGCAGCCAACAGTGAGTGTCAGGTATAGTGTATGATAGAATAAGAGGGGGTGCGGTCAACAGACAGAGAGGATCAGGTTTAGTGTATGATAGAATCAGAGGGGGTGTGGCCAACAGACAGAGAGTGTCAGGTGTAGTGTATGATAGAATCAGAAGGGGTGCAGCCAGCACACAGAGAGTGTCAGGTGTAGTGTATGATAGAATCATAGGGGGTGCAGCCAACAGACTGAGTGTCAGGTTTAGTTTATGATAGAATCAGAGGGGGTGCAGCCAACAGACAGAGAGTGTCAGGAGTAGTGTATGACAGAATCAGAGGGGGTGCAGCCAACAGACAGCGAGTGTCAGGTGTAGTGTATGATAGAATCAGAGGGGGTGCAGCCAACAGACAGAGAGTGTCAGGTGTAGTGTATGATAGAATCAGAGGGGGTGCAGCCAACAGACAGAGAGTGTCAGGTGTAGTGTATGATAGAATCAGAAGGGGTGCAGCCAACACACAGAGAGTGTCAGGTGTAGTGTAGGATAGAATCAGAGGGGTTGCGGCCAACAGACAGAGTGTCAGGTGTAGTGTATGATAGAATCAGAAGGGGTGCAGCCAACACACAGAGAGTGTCAGGTGTAGTGTAGGATAGAATCAGAGGGGGTGCAGCCAACAGACAGCGAGTGTCAGGTGTAGTGTATGACAGAATCAGAGGGAGAGCAGCCAACAGACAGAAAGTGTCAGGTGTAGTGTATGACAGAATCAGAGGGGTTGCAGACAACAGACAGCAAGTGTCAGGTGTAGTGTATGATAGAATCAGAGAGGGTGCAGCCAACAGACAGAGAGTGTCAGGTGTAGTGTATGATAGAATCAGAGGCGGTGCAACCAATAGACAGAGAGTGTCAGGTGTAGTGTATGACAGAATCAGAGGGGGTGCAGCCAACAGTGAGTGTCAGGTATAGTGTATGATAGAATAAGAGGGGGTGCGGCCAACAGATAGAGAGGATCAGGTTTAGTGTATGATAGAATCAGAGGGGGTGCGGCCAACAGACAGAGAGTGTTAGGTGTAGTGTATGATAGAATCAGAGGGGGTGCAGCCAACAGACAGAGAGTGTCAGGTGTAGTGTATGATAGAATCAGAGGGGGTGCAGCCAACAGACAGAGAGTGTCAGGTGTAGTGTATGATAGAATCAGAGGGGGTGCAGCCAACAGACAGCGAGTCAGGTGTAGTGTATGACAGAATCAGAGGGGTGCAGCCAACAGACAGAGAGTGTCCAACAGACAGAGAGTGTCAGGTGTAGTGTATGACAGAATCAGAGGGGGTGCAGCCAACAGACAGAGAGTGTCAGGTGTAGTGTATGACAGAATCAGAGGGGGTGCAGCCAACAGACAGCGAGTGTCAGGTGTAGTGTATGATAGAATCAGAGGGGGTGCAGCCAACAGACAGAGAGTGTCAGGTGTAGTGTATGACAGAATCAGAGGGGGTGCAGCCAACAGACAGAGAGTGTCAGGTGTAGTGTATGACAGAATCAGAGGGGGTGCAGCCAACAGACAGCGAGTGTCAGGTGTAGTGTATGATAGAATCAGAGGGGGTGCAGCCAACAGACAGCGAGTGTCAGGTGTAGTGTATGATAGAATCAGAGGGGGTGCAGCCAACAGACAGAGAGTGTTAGGTGTGGTGTATGATAGAATCAGAGGGGGAGCAGCCAACAGACAGAGAGTCAGGTGTAGTGTATGATGGAATCAGAGGGGGTGCAGCCAACAGACAGAGAGTGTCAGGTGTAGTGTATGACAGAATCAGAGGGGGTGCAGCCAACAGACAGCGAGTGTCAGGTGTAGTGTATGATAGAATCAGAGGGGGTGCAGCCAACAGACAGAGAGTGTTAGGTGTGGTGTATGATAGAATCAGAGGGGGTGCAGCCAACAGACAGAGAGTGTCAGGTGTAGTGTATGACAGAAAAAACATCTGGGGGATATTAGGAACAGTAGACTTGATAGTCCAGTTGCAAGCCACTTTCACCAATTTCACAATGGAGAACAAACTGGTTTCAAATTTAGTATTTTGGCAAGACCATGGGGAATGGGAGAAAGTAACATAAATTTTCAGACTAAATTACTGAATATGGAATCTAAATTTATTGTAAACTATGGAACACTATTTCCTAATAGTATGAATTTAGATGTATAATATATTAAAAATTATTTATTTTTTTGTATTTTGTGTGTGTACATATAGTATATTATTTTTATATATATATGTATATATGTATATTTATATTTATGCATATTTCTTTAAGAAGTGAAACACTCATTTTTTGATTGATTAATTGTTTAATTGACATGATTGATTGTGTGAGGTGTGTATTTATACTGGTTTGTGCTTTACATTATTATTCCATGTGAAGGCGAAGGCCGAGGTACCAGAATCCAGTAAAAGAAATAATTCTTCTTTCCAGTTTGTGCTGCTTCTTTTTGTTTTTTGTGGAGACTTCGATTGGATTATTGTGATCCAGAAGTGTGTTTTTTCTTGATTGAATATGAGTGTCAATGGAGCAGCTAGAACACCTGGGACTATCCATAGATCTGCAACCAGTTTGGATTTCTCTTCAGTTTGGAGGGAGAGAGAAAGTAAGTTGGCTTCCTCTGATCCGTGGCTGCAACGTTCGGATGAGGTATTTGCTCGTTTTCAAGAGCTGGAGAAATTAATGGTGAAAGAGGCGACAATATTTTATGATATCAAACTGTTAGAAAAGTATATTGATTCTAACATTACCCCCAGAGGTCTCAGAGTAGACCGTCTACCGGCATATGAATTTTCGGATGATGACGCCGACTTATTTGAAGAGTGGAAAGATGTCTCTTTAAAATGTACTTTGGGTTGGCTGAAAATTTTAGTCAAACGTAATGAAAGAACACTTGATAAAATACGTTCTGAAATCATTTCCATGCAAGGAGAACTTTTTTCAAAGCATTCCGACTCAGATTGTGAGCAGAATATTGTGAATATTAAGTTAAAAGTCTCCAAAATTGAGCAACAGGTCATTTTACGTAAGAAAAGGAAGTTTACAAGAGACCAAAATGACTATAGTACCGGTAAAATCTTTTCATGCTAATACAACCTTAAGAGGGGGCGTGGCAGAACTCCTTGGAACAACAGTAGATTCAGAGCGCGAAATGAAAGGAATACCAGGGACACTTCCACTTCCTCCGTAGAAGCAAGCTCAAGCAAAAAAAGTGTTTCGTTTGAAAACATCAGTACGGAGGGTCTTTCAAATGAGACATTAAATTCAGGTGCTTTTTCTAGTGAGGGATCGACTCAAAGAAAAGGTCGGAACCGGCGTTTTCAGCAAAGAGGGAACAAAAGATACTAATGGACTATTAATAACAAGGTCTGTTTTTTCAAGACTAAGTTTTTCGTTTGTTTATAGCGATTCTTGTAATACAGTCAATACCATTTCTTGCCATGATCGTTTAAACATAATTAATCTTTCAGATTGTCTATTAACTGAAAGCATGTGCAGTGTTTTACAAAAGGGCACGAAATTTATTCCTACACATATTCCTTCACTTGCGGAGGTTCATTTGGAGGTTAAGGCCTTCTGCAGAAAATTGTATTTAAAAGTTTATTTTCATAGACAAACATTAGATATTGGTCTTAATAAGAATTTTGATGAGAGTTATGATGCTGTTAATGACTCAATTTTGGATAGTTCATTAATGGATATTTCCATTTATGAAAATGATATAATTGATATTCATGATGATGTTGAAAGTATTGCGAACATGAATGTTGATAAGACCAATAGGATGTTTGAATACAATACAGGTTATGGCAAACTTATTATTCCTAAGGTCCCATGTGTTAGTGAATTCAATCCTACCAGGAATAATTCTTGCATAAGTTTTTTTGAGAAAGCTTTATACAAGCAGGTTATTGATAAATATTTTTTATTTAAACAACATACGAAAAGTTATAATTTATGTAAGGATGAGTGGCAAGCTTTATGTGAGCTAAGAAAGATGAGTGATAAATATGTATTCTTGGAATCAGACAAAGGTGGGAATTGGGTTGTTTTTGATAGGAATAGATATAATTCTATAGCCCTTAATTTGCTTTCAAATAGTAGGGTATACATGTCTCTATCTACGAATCCCATCGCTGAGTTTAATAACAAACTTTTGGAATTGTTAGAAAAAGGTGAAAGGCTTGGTTTCTTCTCCCAGGATGATGTTAGGAAACTGTATATTAAAAGTCCAAATGATGCCAGGTTTTTTATTTTGCCAAAAATACATAAAGATTTGACAAACCCCCCTGGACGTCCAATAGTCTCAGGAAAAGGAGCTTTTTCACAAAATGTGGGCATATTCTTGGACTCCATACTAAAAGAATATTTAGTGAGAATCCCATCACATGTAAAAAACACAAAAGAGGTGTGTGACAGTTTTAGAGGAAAGATTTGGCAAGATAATTATTATTGGGCCTGTGTAGATGTGGTTTCATTATACACATCTATTTCTACACAATGGGGTCTAGAGGCCATTCATACATTCATGGGGGAAGGACCCAAAACTCACTTTATTATCTCACTGGTGGAATTTTGCCTCACTCATAATGTTTTTGAATTCAATAAAAAATATTTTTTACAAAAAGAGGGAACGGCCATGGGTGCCAGTTTTGCACCGTCTATGCCATCCTGTTCATGGGCCACTTTGAGAATTTATTTATTTATACTACAAAGTTTTTTCAAAACAATGTTTTGATTTACAAGAGATTCATAGATGACCTCTTGTTTTTATGCAGGGGTAATCCAAGAGATTTTGATGATTTCATTACAGGTTTAAAATTGAATCCATGTGGACTAGATTTCACATATCAGGTAAATGTAAAGAACATGGATTTTTTGGATGTGCATTTTTATATTGGTACAAAGGGGACGGTTGAACACAAGCCTTTTCACAAAAAGACAGCAGTGAACAATTTCCTGCATGCGACTAGTATGCATAGCAATTCTTTAATCGAGTCTTTACCCTTTGGTGAATTCAGACGAATTGCTATGAATACATCTGAAAATGTGAATGTCCAAAGGGAATTTGACATTATTTGTAAGAGATTAATGAACAGAGGTTATTCTAGGAGTATTGTCTATTCACACAGGACCAAAGTGGAAGATATGTTAAATTTGAATGAAGAGGGGGCTGTAGCTAAGAATAGGAAGAGATTTGTGAATAAATCCTTTTTTTCCAAGAAAAAGGATTCTGTGGAGATGGACAAAATATTCTTTGTAGACAAATTCTCTCCTTTTTCTTCAATTTTAAAGAGAATTGTGTTGAACATGTGGCCTATTATAACCAGTGATGATCTTTTGAGGAACATAGTTCCAAATAATATTATTTTTTCTTATACAAGATGTAAAAATCTGAAGGAATTAGTTAGAAGTAAGGGCAAAAAGGATAGGGCAGCAAATGCAGGCTCTTTTGCTTGCAACAAATGCAAGATTTGTGACAAAATTACTAATTTAGATGGCCTCAAAATTAATGGGGTTACATACCATGCTTTAGATCACTTTGACTGTAATTCTTCCGGGGTGGTATATATTATTGGGTGTAATTGTATAAAACAAAAATGGTATATAGGACAAACGAAACGCAGGGTTAAGTTAAGAATCTTGGAACATCTGGGGGATATTAGGAACAGTAGACTTGATAGTCCAGTTGCAAGCCACTTTCACCAATTTCACAATGGAGAACAAACTGGTTTCAAATTTAGTATTTTGGCAAGACCATGGGGAATGGGAGAAAGTAATATAAATTTTCAGACTAAATTACTGAATATGGAATCTAAATTTATTGTAAACTATGGAACACTATTTCCTAATGGTATGAATTTAGATGTACAATATATTAAATATTATTTATTTTTTTGTATTTTGTGTGTGTACATATAGTATATTATTTTTATATATATATGTATATATGTATATTTATATTTATGCATATTTCTTTAAGAAGTGAAACACTAATTTTTTGATTGATTAATTGTTTAATTGACATGATTGATTGTGTGAGGTGTGTATTTACACTGGTTTGTGCTTTACATTATTATTCCATGTGAAGGCGAAGGCCGAGGTACCAGAATCCAGTAAAAGAAATAATTCTTCTTTCCAGTTTGTGCTGCTTCTTTTTGTTTTTTGTGGAGACTTCGATTGGACTATTGTGATCCAGAAGTGTGTTTTTTCTTGATTGAATAGTAGTGTATGACAGAATCAGGGGGGGTGCAGCCAACAGACAGCGAGTGTCAGGTTTAGTTTATGATAGAATCAGAGGGGGTGCAGCCAACACACAGAGAGTGTCAGGTTTAGTTTATGATAGAATCAGAGGGGGTGCAGCCAACAGACAGAGTGTCAGGTTTAGTTTATGATAGAATCAGAGGGAGTGCAGCCAACAGACAGAGAGTGTCAGGTATGATAGAATCAGAGAGGGTGCAGCCAACAGCCAGAGAGTCAGGTGTAGTGTATGATAGAATCAGAATGGGTGCAGCCAACACACAGAGAGTGTCAGGTGTAGTGTATGATAGAATCATAGGGGGTGCAGCCAACAGACTGAGTGTCAGGTTTAGTTTATGATAGAATCAGAGGGGGTGCAGCCAACAGACAGAGAGTGTCAGGTGTAGTGTATGATAGAATCAGAGGGGGTGCAGCCAACAGGCAGAGAGTCAGGTGTAGTGTATGATAAAATCAGAGGGGGTGTAGCTACCAGACAGAGAGTGTCAGGTGTAGTTTATGATAGAATCAGAGGGGGTGCAGCCAATAGACAGAGTATCAAGTGTAGTGTATGATAGAATCAGAAGGGGTGCAGCCAACACACAGAGAGTGTCAGGTGTAGTGTATGATAGAATCAGAGGGGGTGCAGCCAACCGACAGAGAGTGTCAGCTGTAGTGCATGATAGAATCAGAGGGGGTGCAGCCAACAGATAGAGAGTATCAGGTGTAGTGTATGATAGAATCAGAGGGGGTGCGACCAACAGAGAGTGCCAGGTATGATAGAATAAGAGAGGGTGCAGCCAACAGTGAGTGTCAGGTATAGTGTATGATAGAATAAGAGGGGGTGCGGCCAACAGACAGAGAGTGTCAGGTGTAGTGTATGATAGAATCAGAGGCGGTGCAACCAACAGACAGAGAGTGTCAGGTGTAGTGTATGACAGAATCAGGGGGGGTGCAGCCAACAGACAGAGAGTGTCAGGTGTAGTGTATGATAGAATCAGAGGGGGTGCAGCCAACAGACAGAGAGTGTCAGGTGTAGTGTATGATAGAATCAGAGGGGGTTCAGCCAACAGACAGAGAGTGTCAGGTGTAGTGTATGATAGAATCAGAGGGGGTGCGGACAACAGACAGAGAGTGTCAGGTGTAGTGTAAGATAGAATCAAAAGCAGTGCAGCCAACAGACAGAGTGTCAGGTGTAGTGTATGATAGAACCAGAGGGGGTGCAGCCAACAGACAAGAGAGTGTCAGGTGTAGTGTATGATAGAATCAGAGGGGGTGCAGCCACAGACAGAGTGTCAGGTGTAGTGTATGATAGAATCAGAGGGGGTGCAGCGAACAGACAGAGAGTCAGTTGTATTGTATGATAGAATCAGAGGGGGTGCAGCCAACAAAGAGTGTCAGCTGTAGTTTATGATAGAATCAGAGGGGGTGCAGCCAACAGACAGAGAGTGTCAGGCGTAGTGTATGATAGAATCAGAGGGGGTGCAGCCAACAGACAGAGAGTGTCAGGTGTAGTGTATGATACAATCAGAGGGGGTGCAGCTACCAGACAGAGAGTGTCAGGTGTAGTGTCTGACAGAATCAGAGGGGGTGCAGCCAACAGACAGAGAGTGTCAGGTTTAGTTTATGATAGAATCAGAGGGGGTGCAGCCTACACACAGAGAGTGTCAGGTGTAGTGTATGATAAAATCAGAGGGGGTGCAGCCAACAGACAGAGTGTCAGGTTTAGTTTATGATAGAATCAGAGGGGGTGCAGCCAACAGACAGAGAGTGTCAGGTATGATAGAATCAGAGAGGGTGCAGCCAATAGCCAGAGTGTCAGGTGTAGTGTATGATAGAATCAGAAGGGGTGCAGCCAACACACAGAGAGTGTCAGGTGTAGTGTATGATAGAATCAGAGGGGGTGCAGCCAACAGACAGAGTGTCAGGTTTAGTTTATGATAGAATCAGAAGGGGTGCAGCCAACAGACAGAGAGTGTCAGGTATGATAGAATCAGAGAGGGTGCAGCCAACAGCCAGAGTGTCAGGTGTAGTGAATGATAGAATCAGAAGGGGTGCAGCCAACAGACAGAGTGTCAGGTGTAGTGTATGATAGAATCAGAGGGGGTACAGCCAACAGTGAGTGTCAGGTATAGTGTATGGTAGAATAAGAGGGGGTGCGGTCAACAGACAGAGAGGATCAGGTTTAGTGTATGATAGAATCAGAGGGGGTGCGGCCAACAGACAGAGAGTGTTAGGTGTAGTGTATTATAGAATCAGAGGGGGTGCAGCCAACAGACAGAGTATCAGGTGTAGTGTATGATAGAATCAGAGGGGGTGCAGCCAACAGACAGCGAGTGTCAGGTGTAGTGTATGACAGAATCAGGGGGGGTGCAGCCAACAGACAAAGTGTCAGGTGTAGTATATGATAGAATCAGAGGGGGTGCGGACAATAGACAGAGAGTGTCAGGTGTAGTGTATGATAGAATCAGAGGGGGTGCAGCCAACAGACAAGAGAGTGTCAGGTGTAGTTTATGATAGAATCAGAGGGGGTGCAGCCAACAGACAGAGAGTGTCAAGTGTAGATTATGATAGAATCAGAGGGGGTGCAGCCAGCAGATAGAGAGTGTCAAGTGTAATGTATGATAGAATCAGAGGGGGAGCAGCCAACAGACAGAGAGTGTCAGGTGTAGTGTATGACAGAATCAGAGGGGGTGCAGCCAACAGACAGTGAGTGTCAGGTGTAGTGTATGACAGAATCAGAGGGGGTGCAGCCAACAGACAGCGAGTGTCAGGTGTAGTGTATGATAGAATCAGAGGGGGTGCAGCCAACAGACAGAGAGTCAGGTGTAGTGTATGACAGAATCAGAGGGGGTGCAGCCAACAGACAGAGAGCGTCAGGTGTAGTGTATGATAGAATCAGAGGGGGTGCAGCCAACAGACAGAGAGTCAGTTGTATTGTATGATAGAATCAGAGGGGGTGCAGCCAACAGGCAGAGAGTCAGGTGTAGTGTATGATAGAATCAGAGGGGGTGCAGCTACCAGACAGAGAGTGTCAGGTGTAGTGTCTGACAGAATCAGAGGGGGTGCAGCCAACAGACAGAGAGTGTCAGGTTTAGTTTATGATAGAATCAGAGGGGGTGCAGCCTACACACAGAGAGTGTCAGGTGTAGTGTATGATAGAATCAGAGGGGGTGCAGCCAACAGACAGAGTGTCAGGTTTAGTTTATGATAGAATCAGAGGGGGTGCAGCCAACAGACAGAGAGTGTCAGGTATGATAGAATCAGAGAGGGTGCAGCCAACAGACAGAGTGTCAGGTTTAGTTTATGATAGAATCAGAAGGGGTGCAGCCAACAGACAGAGAGTGTCAGGTATGATAGAATCAGAGAGGGTGCAGCCAACAGCCAGAGTGTCAGGTGTAGTGAATGATAGAATCAGAGGCGTTGCAGCCAACAGACAGAGAGTGTCAGGTGTAGTGTATGATAGAATCGGAGGGGGTACAGCCAACAGACAAAGAATGTCAGGTGTAGTGTATTATAGAATCAGAGGGGGTGTGGCCAACAGACAGAGAGTGTCAGGTGTAGTGTATGATAGAATCAGAGGGGGTGCAGCCAACCGACAGAGAGTGTCAGCTGTAGTGTATGATAGAATCAGAGGGGGTGCAGCCAACAGATAGAGAGTGTCAGGTGTAGTGTATGATAGAATCAGAGGGGGTGCGACCAACAGAGAGAGAGTGTCAGATGTAGTGTATGATAGAATCAGAGGGGGTGCGGCCAACAGACAGAGAGTGTCAGGTCTAGTGTATGATAGAATCAGAGGGGGTGCAGCCAACAGACAGAGAGTGTCAGGTGTAGTTTATGATAGAATCAGAGGGGGTGCAGCCAACAGATAGAGAGTGTCAAGTGTAGTGTATGATAGAATCACAGGGGGTGCAGCCAACAGACAGGTGCAGCCAACAGATAGAGAGTGTCAAGTGTAGTGTATGATAGAATCACAGGGGGTGCAGCCAACAGACAGAGAGTGTCAGGTGTAGTGTATGATAGAATCAGAGGGGGTGCAGTCAACAGACAGCGAGTGTCAGGTGTAGTGTATGATAGAATCAGAGGGGTTGCAGCCAACAGACAGAGAGCGTCAGGTGTAGTGTGTGATAGAATCAGAGACAGAGAGTTCCAGGTGTAGTGCAACAGACAGCAAGTGTCAGGTGTAGTTTATGATAGAATCAGAGGGGGTGCAGCCAACAGATAGAGAGTGTCAAGTGTAGTGTATGATAGAATCACAGGGGGTGCAGCCAACAGACAGAGAGTGTCAGGTGTAGTGTATGATAGAATCAGAGGGGGTGCAGCCAACAGACAGAGAGCGTCAGGTGTAGTGTGTGATAGAATCAGAGGGGTTGCGGCCAACAGACAGAGTGTCAGGTGTAGTGTATGATAGTATCAGAGGCAGTGCAGCCAACAGACAGTCAGTTGTGTTGTATGATATAATCAGAGGGGGTTCAGCCAACAGACAGAGAGTGTCAGGTGTAGAGTATGATAGAATCAGTGGGGGGACGGCCAACAGACAGAGTGTCAGGTGTAGTGTACGATAGAATCAGAGGGGTTGCAGTCATCAGACAGAGAGTGTCAGGTGTAGTGTATGATAGAATCCGAGGGGGTGCAGCCAACAGACAGATAGTCAGGTGTAGTGTATGATAGAATCAGAGGGGTTGAAGCCAGCAGATAGAGAGAGTCAGGTGTAGTTTATGATAGAATCAGAGGGGGTGCGGCCAACAGACAGAGAGTGTCAGGTGTAGTTTATGATAGAATCAGAGGGGGTGCGGCCAACAGACAGAGAGTGTCAGGTGTAGTGTATGATAGAATCAGAGGGGGTGCAGCCAACAGACAGAGAGTGTCAGGTGTAGTGTATGATAGAATCAGAGGGGGTGCAGCCAACAGACAGAGTGTCAGGTGTAGTGTATGATAGAATCAGAGGGGGTGCAGCCAACAGACAGAGAGTGTCAGGTGTAGTGTGTGATAGAAGAATAACAAAGAAAGCAAAAAGTAAGGGGCGCAGAACAGTAGTGCGATCAGTACTACTATATGGTACAGAAACCTGAGAAGAAAAGGCAAACCAGTTAAGGTAGCTAGAGGTGATTGAGATAAAGTGCTTGAGACAGACAGTAAGATGCACACTGTGGGGCAGATGAAGAAATTAGGGCATCAGAGCAGAAGCCAAAGTATGCCCATTTGCAGAGAAAGTCAGAGAACAGATTATGGTGGTTTTGGCACATGAGCAGAAGACAATCTCTTGAAGAATATTTGGAACAAACAGGACAAAGGGAAGATGAAAAGAGGGCATCTAGCAAAGGATTGGATGAATTATTTCAGAGAAAAGCTATAACAGTCAGGCATGATGCTTGAAGAAGGTAGGAGAGTAGCATTCATTCAAGAGAGGGAGAGTTGGTGACGGTCAGCATGACATGCTGTCCCCTGGTAGAAAATGGGACAAAGGAGGTTGATGATGATGATGTCATAAATTGTATACTGGTGATTGCAGGTGAGTGTTTCACAAGACACTGGCCTGCAACTAGTTAGCCTGATCACTTTCCATTGACTGGTTAATGCCACCAGTTGGCTGTCTAATAACTGACTATCAAATGACCTTTTCAGCTCCATATTCCATTCATTCCGTCATTTGCAAAGATAAAAGGTAAAAGTTGCTTTTAATGATGTTCTTCGTGTTTCACTGTTGCAGTCACTACATTTGGGGTTATCTGCTTGCAGGTAGCCCTCAGCTGGCCTGATTATTAGAGCCTTGGGTCCTGCGTCGGTTGCTGTCTCTTCTTCCATGACGTCAGGTAGTCAGGGGTATAAAGCATGCAGCCGAAGCCATTACATCAGTCTTTCTTGCTGTGCGGTGCCCGAAGCAGAAGCAGTTCGCATGTGCCGGTTAGCCGACTCCTGAAATTTTCGTTTTCGAGTTTCAGAACTGAAGTCTTCTAAAAAAGCTAAGTACCCCATTGGGGATCCTTTTTCTTGCTCTAAACCGATGTCAGTAAAAGTTAACAATTGTATTTCTTGTGGAAAGCAAATACCTCATAAAGATATTCATCTTACTGCATTCCTTGGTTAGGCCCAGACCACGACGTCCCTCGCTGTCGGTTTTGTGACTTATTCAATCCTTGTACTATTCGTAGTCGGTTAATTTTTGCATCTAACTATTTTGGTACTCGGTTCAATTATCCATAAATGGCTTCCGTAAGCCATCCGACTACCGACATTCCGAAAAGACGTAAAGATAAAGACAGAGACAGACTGCATAGGTCCAAAGCTGCCGACAACGCTTCTGTTAAGCTAGTCGCCAGTTCGCCAGTACTCAGTGAGGTGCTTTGCAGTGCCTGATACCCGCTACTGAGACCCATTCGGAGTACGGTATGCCACGAGATGCTTCTTCGACTATGGAACCTGCGAATATCTCTACCTTGGATGGGTCCGGAGCCGCTGTGCAGGCACCGGCTTCTGAGGGTATATTCAGGCCTACTGACTTGCATATCAAACCGACGCCATCTTCTTCTTCAAGGCCAAGACTCGATCCACGCCTAAAAAAAGACATCCAAACCACATGGTCAGGCCCATATGCCCTAAAGAAACAAATGATAAGAATGGCTGAAGACCTTATTACTCTAATCAGGGGAAGCCACCCTTCACCCTCTAAGAGACCTAGAACTGATTTTCCTTCTGATTCTTCTGATCAGGATTCTGAAATTTCTGTTTCTTCTGATGACCAGGATTTGCCCTTATCTACCTATGAGGATTCTGATGCAGAGGACTCCATTCCCTCTGCTTCCCCTCCAGAAAATTTCTCTTTTGGTGAAACTTTGCACACTCTTAGGGAGCATTTCCGCTGGGAAAGCCAAGATTACTCTGCCTCCACAAAGAGGCTTAGGGAATTCTTACTCCTGCCTCAACACAGGCCTTTAGCTATCCCCCCTGTACTGGACATTGTAGATTATGCCTTTTTGGAATCTAGCCTGGCCCCAGGCACCTTACCTCGGGCTCTCAGGAAACCTGACAGGTATTACAGAGTGCCTGATTCTCACATGTTCCTCTTTAAGAATCCTACTGTGGACCCAGAGACCATTTCACAGGGACCCAAAGGCATTAAGTCTACTACTGCCAAAAATCCTACCCCTCTGATAGAGATTCCAGGGCCCTGGACAGATGGGGTAAGAAGATATTTGCTACTTTAGCCATTAGGGCCTTAAACTGCCAGTTTCATATGTTAAAGTACCAGCAGCATATTATTGGATTACTTAAACAGAAATTAATGTTGATTCCTGACTGCTGAAAATAAAAAATTACAGGATTTAATGCATTCTGCTGAACAAGTTGGTAAAGATACTTTGCAATGTGGTTCTGGCTCCTTAGAGGCATCTTGTAGGGCTGCTGTTACTGGGTCTATTCTTAGGAGGCATGCTTGGCTTAAGGAGCAAACTCTGCCAGATCATGCTAAAGCCAAATTACTGGATGCTCCCTTAAACCAAGACAGCCTGTTTGGCAACAAAGCAGAAGAAGTTCTTAAAAAGATGGAGGAAAAAGCTAAATCTATGCAAACTGTTAAAGAATTCCTGCAAATACAGCCTCCCAGATTTAGTAGGCATTGGCCTTCTAAGAACTGGTCCTTTCCTGTCTCTTCCAGGCCTTCTCAGTCCAAATCCAGGAAAAGCAGACCACATAGGCTACAGTCACACAGGCCTAAGCAGTGGGGGGGGGGGCTCCCACTTCCAAAGCTGGAAGTAGTAAGACACCCCCCCTATGGTAAATTGTCACAATGACTTAACCTTAAACCTTCCAAGCCCTGCTCAGCTGACCGTGCCTTTAGGGGGAAAGATCGCCCTGCATGCAAAAAACTGGGAACTCATTACCCAAGACAAATGGGTTTTAAATATAGTTTCCCAAGGATACAGATTTCAATTCCACTCCTTACCAACCCCAAACGGTTGGCCAGACCTACCCCCAAATCAGTGGGCAGAGGCTCAACAGCAGGTTTTCACTCTTCTAAGAATCAGGGCTATTCAGCCTGTCCCAGCAGTGGAATGGGGACAAGGTTTTTACTCAAGACTTTTCCTGGTACCCAGAAAAGAAAACTCCTGGCGTCCTATCCTGGACCTGTCTATCCTAAACACCTTTTTGGTAATTCCAAAATTCAGAATGCTAACTCTTCATCAGCTGCTTCCAATGCTGGGCAAAAATGCCTGGTTGGCAACACTGGATTTAAAGGAAGCTTACCTGCACATCCCAATAAGGGATTCTTGCAGAAAATACCTACGCTTCAAAGCATGCTACATGCACTATCAGTTCTCTGCACTGCCCTTTGGCTTATCTACTGCGCTCGGGGTATTCACTAAATGCCTAGCTCCAGTCATTGCATTTTGCAGACAAAGAAATATTCAAATATACTCATACCTGGACAATTGTCTAATTCAGGAAGAAAGCCAGGACATATTATTAAATCATCTGGAATTTGTAAAGAAACTGCTAACCTCACTGGGGTACACCATAAACAGAAAGAAATCTCATCAAGTACCCTGCCAACAAATTGTATTCCTGGGAGCAAACTTGAACACAACTTCCCAGATGGCATACCTCACGCCAGAGAAACAAGTTTATTTGACAGCCTACTTCAAATTACTGGCCACAAAGAGCCAGTTAACTGCAAAGAAAATACTGCAAGCTCTGGGGTTCATGGCCTCTTGCATCCTACTAATTCCATATGCAAGACTGCATATGAGGAAACTACAATGTAATCTAAAAAGCCTATGGTGTCAACATTCTCATCACCTGGAATCAGTGATTCCTATCATCCCTTGTATAAAGACAGAATTCCTTTGGTGGGCAGAGGCCTGCTACCTCAACAAGGGACTGACATTCACTTTACCCCCTGCTGCCCAAACCCTAACAACAGACACATCAGACTATGCATGGGGGGCTCACTTGGCAGGGCAGTGCATTCAGGGCAAATGGAACCCGAGTCAAATGCACCAGCATATCAATCAAAAAGAAATGTTAGTTGTACAGAATGCTCTTACAGCCTTCAAGGACCACATCCTTCTAGGACAATTATTGGTAAAAACAGACAACACCACTATTATGTGGTACATAAACAAGAGGGGGGAACCCACTCATATCCCGTTTGCAGACTAGCCATGGCTGTGTGGAACACAGCCTTGAGCTACCAAGTGCACCTACAGGCTCAATTCCTGCCAGACAAGCTAAACTCACTGGCAGATGACCTAAGCAGAAATCTCATGCACCCACATGCGTGGAAACTGGAACCAAAGATATTCAACATGTTGATAAACAAATGGGGGAGCCCAGAGATAGACATGTTTGCCTCCCCTCAGAACTACCAATTGGACAAATTCTGCACAAGGACTCCCCACAGACAAGCTTGGAAAGTGGATGCCCTGTCCTTCACCTGGGAAAACCTCTCAGTTTATGTCTTCCCCCCTCTGACTCTCCTCTCCAAAGTTCTACTAAAGCTCAAACAGAATACACCAAGAACAATACTCAGTGCACCAGACTGGCCATGTCAACACTGGCACCCCCTCTTGCATAGTGTGTCACTGCTGGAACCATGGCACCTGCCTCAGACCCCTTCCCTGCTGTCCCAGCAGGAGGGCTAGACTCTGCACCCCCAGCTTCAAACCTTGAACCTTGCAGCCTGGCTAATTACCTGAGCTCTCCATTACCATCCCTCAGTAAGCAAGTGCTGGATGTCATTCTGGAGGCAAGGAGGCCGAGTACTAGAAAATCCTATGCTGAAAAGTGGCAAAGATTCTGTTCCTGGAGCCATACTCAGGGGATGGACACAACAGTGCCCCGTTTACCACATATTCTTCAATACTTAGAGATGCTTCACAAGGGCCTTTCCTTCTCTTCTATTAAAATGCATGCCTCTGGCATTTCAGCACATTATAATATGGATCCGCCCCTCCCTCGGGCATTTCAGCACATTATAATATGGATCCGCCCCTCCCTCGGCCATTTCAGCACATTATAATATGGATCCGCCCCTCCCTCGGCCATTTCAGCACATTATAATATGGATCCGCCCCTCCCTCGGCCATTTCAGCACATTATAATATGGATCCACCCCTCCCTCGGGCATTTCAGCACATTATAATATGGATCCGCCCCTCCCTCGGGCATTTCAGCACATTATAATATGGATCCGCCCCTCCCTCGGGCATTTCAGCACATTATAATATGGATCCGCCCCTCCCTCGGGCATTTCAGCACATTATAATATGGATCCGCCCCTCCCTCGGGCATTTCAGCACATTATAATATGGATCTGCCCCTCCCTCGGGCATTTCAGCTCATTATAATATGGATCCACCCCTCTTCTCCCACTCACTGCTGAAACAATTCCTCAGAGAGGCCAAAAATTTAAGACCACTCAGGAGAGCTCCTACTCCAGCCTGGGACCTTAACTTTTTTATTGGAAAAGCTCACTCTACCTCCCTTTGAGCCAGCTGCAACTGCAGAGTTGAAATTCCTTTCTTGGAAAACAGCCTTCCTTCTAGCCATCACTTCAGCAAGAAGAGTGTCTGAATTACAGGCCCTCATGGCAGTGGAGCCCTTCATCATCTTTCATGCAGACAGGGTGTCCCTCAGGACCAATCCTTCCTTTATGCCGAAGGTGGTATCCAGTGTGGCCCTTAATCAGTCCTTTCATTTGCCAACCTTTTTTCCTAACCCACAAAACAAAGGAGAATGAATACTGCACTCTTTGGACGTGCACAGACAACTATGATTTTATTTGGACAGGACTAAGCCTCTCAGAAAAAGTGAACAGCTGCTAGTTGCCTTTGCTGTAGGGGCAGAGGGGAATGCCATTTCAAAGCAAACCATTTCTAAATGGATAGGCCATTGCATTCATTTCTGCTATAAGCACCATGGAAAACCTACTCCACAGGGGATAAAATCACATTCCACCAGGGCTGCATCTACTTCAACAGCATTTCTCAGAGGTGCTCCTACCAGGGACATCCTAGAAGCTGCTACCTGGAGTTCTGTTCATACCTTCACCAAGCATTGCCACTTGCCTATTTTGTCTAAATCCAGAGCTGGTTTTCCACTGCAGTCCTGCAGGGCCTAATAGCTAGTCCTAATGCTCTCTAATTGCCTCCTCCATTCATTAACTCTGGGAATCTACCCAAATGTAATGACTGCAACAGTGAAACACGATGAACATAGTACAATTGTGTACACTTACCATAATTGTAGATGTTTGAGTGTATTCACTGTTGCAGTCCTGGTTACCCTCTCTCCAGCCCCTGACTTCTATTTGCTATACCTCTCTTCTTGTTTACTGTATTTAAGCTTTTTGGTGTATTTGCTTATAATTGGAGGTGTAACCTTGTATATAATTGCTTCCCATTTAGGGGGCACCTGGCATCTGGGGTAAGAAAAACTGATGTAATGGCGTCGGCTGCATGCTTTATACCCCTGACTACCTGACATCATGGAAGAAGAGACAGCAACCGACGCAGGACCCAAGACTTTGATAATCAGGCTGGCTGAGGACTACTTGCAAGCAGATAACCCCAAATGTAATGACTGCAACAGTGAATACACTCGAACATCTACATTTATGGTAAGTGTACGTAACTGTACTTTCCTCACATGAAACCTTGAGGGCCTTCTATCTGGCACGAATGAGGTAAGTGTAGAGGTGACACTACTGACCATGAGGTTTTGCTACCTAAAAACTGCACCTTTTGTGCATGTACAAATGAACTCAACTTTCTCTCTCAGTCACATTTCTTTAAAAACACATCTGACTTATGCCTCCCCTGTCTCTGTATGTCAGCTATAGCAGACTGATTCAGTAGTTCAGTGTCCATTACAGAAGGAATTAGAGGTACTGAGTTCAGAAATCTTTGTCCAATTTAGAGTTGTACTGGACACTATCCATTAGCCCAAGTTGTTGCCATAACAGTGAGTAAATCTACGGACAGATCTTGAACCCTTTAGGCTGATGAAAACTGAGGTTCATTGTCAGAGAAAAGAATTTCAGGAATGCCATGCCTGGCAAATATGGACTTTAGGTGCCCCACCAAATACTCAGAATTGTGTGAATTGCTTTTGCAGTTTCCACAAATCCTGTGCAGCAGCTATCACTGAAAAGTACTTACTCATGTTAATATTTCTGCCTCCAGTTTTTGCAAAGCCTCTAAGGTAACTCACTTGGTATTGATAGAGCTTCTGGACTGGCTTGGTCTTGATTCAAAGTTTGCAGTTTGGAACAAGCTCATTTACCTGTTTACCTGTCCACCAAACGGCATATCATCTTATATTTACCTGTCATCTTATATTTACCTGTCCACCAAACGGCATGTCATCTTATATTTACCTGTCCACCAAACGGCATGTCATCTTATATTTACCTGTCCACCAAACGGCATGTCATCTTATATTTACCTGTCCACCAAACGGCATATCATGTTATATTTGCTTATTTTGTCTCAAATATAGAGTTGATGCAGGACTGCATACCTATCAATAGATACTGTGAGTACAATAGTTAAGAATGCCATCTTTCAATGCGCTATTGAGGTAGAAATATAGCGTTGACTATAATAAGGCTTCCCTATCTAATTTATAGTGAAATTTGCAGTGTAAAACCTTACTGTGGTATCCGCTCAGCACATTGTTTCGAGTTGTCTGTGTGATGTTCTTCATCTCACATTGCTGCAGTCCTTACACTTGGGTAGTCCGCTGTCCTCGGTCGGCCCGAATATCAAAGTATTAGGCTGACGTCGGTCAAGGCGCTTAAGACTGACATCAGGACGTCAGGGTACAAATGCGCATGACCGACGTCATATCCTCAGTCTTTTTTGCTGCATGGTCCGATGCAGAAGCAGCGTTGCAAGTGCCGTTCGGCGTTCTGAAATTTTTCGAATTCGGAGTTTCAGACCGAGTCAAAGTTGGCTAAGTACCCGTTGGGAATATTTTAGTTTTTTCTTGCCTCAGTGGTTTACCGGATGTCAGAAAAAGTGAATAACTGTATTTCTTGTGGGAAACAGATACCGCATAGAGATTATCATACTTTGTGTATTCCTTGTTTGGGGCCTGAGCACGACGTTGTTGGGTGTCGCTTTTGTGCTAGGTTCAATAAGCGCACTATTAAGCGAAGGCTAGATTGTGCCAGGTTGGTCTTTGGGAAGCGGTGCAATTATAAGATGCCGTCGGACGCTCCGACGCCCGCTTCTTCGAAGAAGCGCAAAGACAAGGCAGCTAAACCCAGGCAAGAAGAGTCGTCCGTACCGGACGCCAGTTCTTTAGAGGCGTCAGTGGAACCGGTGGTTCCGCCGGAGGCTTCTCTGGAGTCTCAGGGGGAGACTTTGTTATTGCAGGATGTGGCCTCCCAGGAGGCAGGTCAGGCTGAAGGGGCTTCTCAGGTTACTGTACTCCCCTCCCTTCCTAAGGTGGTTAGGCCCTCTCCTTCTGTTTCTAAGGCTTCTCCCAGAGGCAGGCCAGGTTTATCTTCTGTTGGTGTCACTCCTAGTTCTTCAGGATCTGTGCCCAAGAAGCACATGCTTAAAATGGCAGAAGATTTACTTACTTTGATTAGAGGTTCTTTGCCCCCTGGAACCAGAGTTGGGGAGTTTTGAGCAGCCTTCAGATGTTTCAGAGTCTTCGGCTGAAGACTTGCAGGAGTACTCTCCTTATTCTGATTCTGATGCAGATGATTCGACCCCTTCTGCTTCTCCTCCAGAGGATTTTTCTTTTTCAGAGACTCTTCATTCCATGAGGGAACATTTTAAGTGGGAAGGTCAGGACTTCTCTGATTCCAGGAAAAGGCTTAGGGAGTTTTTGCTTTTACCCCAGCATAGGCCTTTGGCTATACCTCCTGTTCTGGATGTTGTGGAAGATGTGTTTGCGGAGGCTTCACTTAATCCTGATTCTTTGCCTCCTGCTCCTGTTAAACCGGATATGTATTATAGGGTGCCTGAGGCTCATAAATATCTTTATAAGAGTCCTAGGGCAGACCCAGAAACTGTTAGTCAGGGACCTAAGGGTGTCAAGGCCTCTGTTGTAAAAAATCCGGTTCCTCCAGATAAAGAGGCCAGAGCTTTGGATAGATGGGGAAAGAAAGTCTATACTTCTTCCACCTTAGCTATGAGGGCTTTGAATTGCCAGTTTCACATGTTGAAATATCAGAACTATCTACTTTCTCAACTGAAGTCTAAGGTAGATGCTCTGGCAGAAGGCATTGAGTGTAAGGAATTACAAGATTTAGTACATGTCTCTGAACAGGTGGGTAAGCATTCTTTACAATGTGGTTTTGATGCTGTACAGGCCTCGTCTAGGGTGGCTGCCACTGGGTCAGTTCTTCGCAGGCACGCCTGGTTGAGGGATCAGAATTTATCTGAACATGTTAAGACAAGGATTTTGGATGCTCCTTTACAGTCTGATGTGTTGTTTGGTTCACCTGTTGAGTCAGTCTTGAAGAAAATGGAAGACAAGGCTAAGTCTATGCAGACTGTTAAAGATTTTTTGCAAGTCCAGCCTCCGAAGTTTAGTAGGAATTGGCCTGCTAAGGGGTGGACATACCCTTCTTATGATTCACAGTCTAGGGGTAGATCTAGATGTGGTAGGGGCAGAGCTCAGAGCTCCTTCAGGCCTAGAACAGGGAGTTCTCCTGCACAATCTTCAGGTGAGGGCAGGGGCCAGTCCTTTCGTAAACAGGCCCAATGACCTACCTTTTCAGCTGCCAGATCCTTCTTGCCTGGCAGCACCTTTGGGAGGAAGGTTGGCACTCTTCATGGAAAATTGGAGTTTGATTACCCAAGACAGATGGGTATTGGATATCATACACCAAGGTTACAGGTTTTATTTCCATACCTTGCCTCCTTTCAAAGGCATGCCGGACGTTCCTCCTCAGCAAAGACTAGAGGCTCGCAAGCAAATTTCTCTGCTGCTCCAAATAGGGGCCATACAACCGGTCCCTCTGCCAGAAGTGGGCCTAGGATTTTATTCTCGCCTGTTCCTAGTACCAAAGAAGGGGAACACGTGGAGACCAATTTTGGATTTATCTATCCTCAACACTTATCTGGACATTCCCAAGTTCAAAATGTTGGCGTTACAACAGCTTTTACCTCTGCTGGGCAAAGATCACTGGATGGTGACTTTGGATCTCAAGGAGGCTTACCTTCATGTTCCTATCAGGCTAAGTTGCAGGAAGTATCTGCGTTTTCGAGCTGGGACTTCTCATTATCAGTTCTCTGCATTGCCCTTTGGCTTATCTACTGTGCCCAGAGTGTTCACGAAGGTTCTGGCTCCAGTGATAGCTTTCTTCAGGCTAAGAGGAATACAGATCTATCCTTATTTGGACGATTGCCTGATTCTGGCCCAAGGAAAGGACGAACTTCTTCATCATTTGCAATATGTGATAGCAGTGCTAAGATGCCTGGGGTATTCTGTGAACGAAATAAAGTCCAGTCTAGTACCCTCTCAGGACATGTGCTTTCTGGGTGTGAGACTGAATACAGCATCCCAGATGGCCTTTTGACCCCGGACAAACAAAAGAATCTTTCTCTTTACTTCCATCAATTGTCTCATCAGTCCAGGCTGACTGCAAGGACAGTCCTTCAAGCCTTGGGGTTCATGGCATCTTGTATTCTGGTGCTTCCCAATGCCAAACTGCATATGAGGAAGCTGCAATGGTATCTCAAAATTGTATGGACACAGCACTGCCAAGATATGGACACTGTCATTCAAATAATACCTTGCATTCAAAAGGAATTTTTGTGGTGGGCTCAGGAATGTCACCTAAACAAGGGACTCTCTGTGACCCGGCCAGAGGCGAGTCAGATTCTAACAACAGATGCCTCAGACAAAGCTTGGGAGCTCATCTAAATGGAAAGTGGGTACAAGACACGTGGCCTGCCAGACTTCAACATCTACATATCAACTTGAAGGAGATGTTAGCAGTCCAATTTGCATTAATAGCTTTCAAGGATTTACTTCTTCCAGGGCAGGTGTTGATTCTAACAGACAACACAACTGTCATGTGGTACATCAACAAGCAAGGGGGAAGACATTCTTATCCTCTATGCAGACAAGCAATGATTTTGTGGGAGACTGCTCTCAGTTTACAGCTCAATCTTCAGGCAAGGTTTCTGCCGGGAGCACAGAACTCCTTAGCAGATGTGTTGAGCAGGCAAATTATGGATCCCCACGAGTGGAAATTGGATCCTCATGTATTTCAGAAATTGACAGTGTTATGGGGAACTCCAGACATAGATCTGTTCGCTTCTCCACTGAACTACCAGCTGCCAAAGTTTTGCACAAAAAGGTTTCATCCCACAGCTTGGAAAGTGGATGCTCTTTCATTCAATTGGAACAATCTTCATGTGTATGCCTTTCCACCTCTGCCTCTCCTCCCAAAGGTACTCCTGAAGGTCAGACAGGACAAGCCAAAGATGATTTTAATAGCTCCAGATTGGCCTCGACAGCACTGGTACCCATTACTGAGAAGTCTGGTACAGGAGCCTCCATGGCCTTTGCCTTCGATTCCACACCTGCTGTCTCAGGAGAACAGTCATTTACTCAATGTCAAACTTCACTCTCTTCACCTGACAGCCTGGCATATTCTGTTTTAAACCCTGGAGGGTCTCAGCTGCCACAGCAAGTTTTGAATGTTATTTTGGAGGCCAGAAGGCCTAGTACAAAGAAAGTGTACGCAGATAAATGGAAGAGATTTTTATTTTGGAGTACAGCAAAGGAATTTGATGTTTCTAAGCCTAATTTAAATGTGGCTCTTCAATATCTTATTGAGTTACTGGACAAAGGTTTGTCCTTCTCTTCAATTAAGATTCATGCTGCAGCAATTTCTGCTCACTATGACTGTGACCCACCATTGTTTTCTCATCCTTTGTTTAAGCAATTCCTTAGAGGGGCAAAGAATATAAGACCCCCACGGAGAGCTCCGACTCCTGCTTGGGATCTCAATTTTGTGTTGGAGAAACTCACTCTGCAACCTTTTGAGCCTGCAGCTACTGCTGAGTTGAAATATTTATCATGGAAGACTGCTTTTTTGTTGGCCATTACCTCTGCGAGAAGGGTTTCTGAATTACAGGCCCTTATGGCAGTTGAGCCTTTCTTAATTTTCCATAAGGATAGGGTATCTTTGCGTACTAATCCTTCCTTTATGCCTAAAGTGGTTTCTAGTGTGGCTTTAAACCAAACTATTCATTTGCCTCCTTTTATGCCAAACCCCAAAATAAAGGGGAAAAGATTTTGCACACTTTGGATATACACAGGCAGTTGCGATATTATTTGAGCAGAACTAAAGGGTTCAGGCAGTCTCAGCAGTTATTTGTCTCTTTTGCTTTGGGTTCTCAGGGCAAGCCTGTGTCAAAACAAACTATTTCTAAGTGGATTGGGTTTTGTATTGCTTTCTGTTATTCCCATCGTGGCAAGGAGGTTCCAGCTGGGATTAGGCCTCATTCCACTAGGGCTACTGCCACTTCTACAGCTTTTTAGGGGGGTGGCAACTAAAGATATTTTGGAGGCAGCTACTTGGAGTTCAGTGCATACTTTCTCTAAGCATTATCACCTTCCACTTTACTCTAAATCGAGGGCTGGTTTTGCCACTGCAATTTTACAGGGCATTTTGGCAGCTCCTACTGCTTTATAGTTTTGCCATCCTCCCTTATCTCTGCTTTGGGATTCTACCCAAGTGTAAGGACTGCAGCAATGTGAGATGAAGAACATAGTACAGTTTTGTACCTACCATAAATGTAGATGTTCGAAGATCCACATTGCTGCAGTCAATTTACTCCCTCCTTCCCCTCTGTAGTTAGAGGTGGTTGTGTGGTTTGGGTTGTACATATTGTGAATATTGTATATATTGTACATATAGTTAGTACAAGGGTGGTTGGTTGTTTTTTGCTGTCTTTTGGTTTATGACCTTTCTGTTTAGGGTCTTCTGACATCTGGGGCAAGAAAAGACTGAGGATATGACGTCGGTCATGCGCATTTGTACCCTGACGTCCTGATGTCAGTCTTAAGCGCCTTGACCGACGTCAGCCTAATACTTTGATATTCGGGCCGACCGAGGACAGTGGACTACCCAAGTGTAAGGACTGCAGCAATGTGGATCTTCGAACATCTACATTTATGGTAGGTACAAAACTGTACTTTTCCTCTGCAAACGTTTGTACAATAGGAAATTGAACAGAATAGCATGTCCACTTATACTTGTTGAATAGCCTCATATGCATATGACTGCTTATACTGCATACTGTCCACTGTTAATGTAGTCTTCCACAATACCTGTGTGTTATAGTATTATACTACGCCAATGCTTCAACAACTGAGGATCTTGGAAGTGCTTGTAGCCAATATCTAACAGTGTTTAATCACTACTAGGTCTTACATATTTGCTGCAGCAGGATACTTGTCAAACATAAAATTCATCAAACATAAAAACAAAGCTGGTAAGTCCCTCTTTGCCAACACCATTGCCAAAACCTGGAACACACTACCAAGCCAAATAACTTCTACCACCTCCTTTAGTCAATTCAAAAAACTCCTGAAAACCGACTGTCTAAGTAACTGGCTATGCTCATGCCACTCACCAGGCTAATCCATACCAAGAGAATTTGTCAGGGTACAGCTATGTATAAACAGTTTATCCCCTGAAAGCTTCCAAACCCAGGTACATTTACCTTACAAAACTTATAACTGCAAAAGGAAAAACAATGTACCTCTGACTGTCTACTGTAAGAAATGTTAATCACTAACATGATGTCCTGGTGTGTGTATATATGCTATATGTATGTTTGTTAATCACTAGCATGTTGTCCTGATGTGTATATATGCCATATGTATGTATGTTCTACTTCTTTTTACTCTCATGTAATGTATTGTAACGTGGAGCTTTTCTCCCCGGGCTTCCGCTGAAAATGGACCTGTGTCCAGTCGGACTTTTTCCAGTAAACAAATGTAAAATAAAATAAAATAAATGAAATAAAATTGTCTCCCTCTAATTGTTTGGCTGTTATCTACCCCTGTAACACTGTAACTGTTTTCCACTTGGCTGTAACACTGTAACTGTTTTCCACTTGGCTGTAACACTGTAACAGTTTTCCACTTGGCTGTAACACTGTAACAGTTTTCCACTTGGCTGTAACACTGTAACAGTTTTCCACTTGGCTGTAACACTGTAACAGTTTTCCACTTGGCTGTAACACTGTAACTGTTTTCCACTTGGCTGTAACACTGTAACTGTTTTCCACTTGGCTGTAACACTGTAACTGTTTTCCACTTGGCTGTAACACTGTAACAGTTTTCCACTTGGCTGTAACACTGTAACTGTTTTCCACTTGGCTGTAACACTGTAACTGTTTTCCACTTGGCTGTAACACTGTAACTGTTTTCCACTTGGCTGTAACACTGTAACAGTTTTCCACTTGGCTGTAACACTGTAACTGTTTTCCACTTGGCTGTAACACTGTAACAGTTTTCCACTTGGCTGTAACACTGTAACAGTTTTCCACTTGGCTGTAACACTGTAACTGTTTTCCACTTGGCTGTAACACTGTAACTGTTTTCCACTTGGCTGTAACACTGTAACAGTTTTCCACTTGGCTGTAACACTGTAACTGTTTTCCACTTGGCTGTAACACTGTAACAGTTTTCCACTTGGCTGTAACACTGTAACAGTTTTCCACTTGGCTGTAACACTGTAACAGTTTTCCACAGCCTTCCCTCTCTCCCGCCCTCCCCTTGCATCCTTCCTCTGTCCTACCCTACCTTCTCTCCTCCAGTATTTCTCTACCTACTCCCACTCTTCACCTACTAATTCTTTTCTCTTATCTCCCATTTCAGTTACCATCTCTCTGAACTGCACGGACCCTGCAACAAACTCCACTACCAATAAGGAACTCCACTCTACACCATCTGCAAAGAAACATTTAAACCTGAAGTTACAAGTGTTTAGCCCAGCAACAGCGTATGTTTTTATATTAACCTGTTAACATAGCAATTTACTGCAGTCTTGTAAAGAAGCTCTTAGTAGCGTGCACACAACACGGATGCTAGCTCCCTCCTGAACTCACCCCAGAATCTGGTCCATACATTGAATTAATATGGAAATAGATCATCCCGGCTACAGCACTTACTATTTAACAAACACAAGACCAAATCAAAGCAAACCAGAGAGATACAAACAGTCCAAACTATGAAAGAATGCTGAAGCAGACAGATACACCCACAACAGATTTAACGAAGCGCTTTTTGTCATACAAAGTTGTATAACTTCCTCAGATAAAATTACAGTAAGCATGACTCTTTTTATTTAAAAATACAGAATCATGTGATCTTTCTCAACCAATTCCCACTACTTATATCTACCTATTCCATCCCACCTCTTTAAATCCTATATACATAGTATATATAAAATTCCTATATAAAAAGTCTACAAAATTACATAGACAACACTAAAAAGTCACATTATGTACCTATTTAGGCTATATGTACAAAATAAGCCCATACATCATATACATTAACAATACTAATACTGTCTAAACTTGACGGTTTATACTTAAAACTTCATCACTTCCAACCCTCCTATGTATAAGGGGGACTTTCATCTTAACAAACTCTTTAACTTTAAAATACATAAAAGTGAACAAGTTTGATTGAGTCCTAGGAAGTGACATGCATCGGTGCGTAGTTGCCATATTAACTCCAAACGTTCTAAATTTAGTGTACTCGGCCACCCCACCCCCCTCGTGTCGATTGTCACTTCATCTGTAGCTCTGAATTTAAACTTATGTCATGTCCGTGGTGAAGGGACAGTTAGTAAGGGCAGCTAGAATGGTGATGAGAGAGGAAGATTTTCTTAAAGAGTGTGACAATTTAGGACCATGTTTTTATAGAGGGGTTATCCAGACTTATTAATTAAGCAACTTATGGTCAAAGTTCTTCATAAATGAGATACTGGTATTTACCAGCCTCTATTGAGTCAGAGAGGGAGCAATAATTTATTTAATACATCAGGTTCAATTGACACTATGGAACCAAGAATTAACCCCCCACTTAGCTTTATTACAACTTTTAGTATAGAAGCTACAGAGGTACGGAATATCATATACAAAACATGGGAACTGATTAATTCTGACACATTACTTAGGAACAAACTAGTGGGAATACCTCAAATTATTTATAGGCGAGGTTTAAATTTGAAAAATATTTTGGAAAGAGATTCAGCATCCCAACCCAGTAGGGTAGGCATGTTCAAGTGTGAGATGTGCAACTATTGTAAACATATGGATGTTAGTCAGAATTGCATGATTAGAACAAATAAATATTTTACTAGACATAGACTGAACTGCCTATCCCGTATGGTGGTGTTTCTTGGTCAGTGTCAACAGTGCCCTCCTTTTTATATCGGTAAAACCGAGAGAAGACTGTGGGACCGTGTGTATGAACATTTGTATAGTATTGAATACAGCAAGCAAGAAAATGCACTAGCTAGGCACATTTGGAATTGTACGGGACATAAGTTTAAATTCAGAGCTGTAGATAAAGTGACAAGCGACACAAGGGGGGGGGGGGCGAGTACACTCAATAGAACGTTTGGAGTTAATATGACAATTAAGCACAGATGCATGTCACTTCCCAGGACTCAATGAAACTTGTTCAATTTTATGTATTTTAAAGTTAAAGTTAAAGAGTTTAAGATGAAAGTCCCCCTTATACATAGAAGGGTTGGAAGTGATGAAGTTTTAAGTATAAACCGTCAAGTTTAGACAGTATTAGTATTGTTAATGTATATGATGTATGTGCTTATTTTGTACGTATAGCCTAAATAGGTACATAATGTGACTTTTTAGTGTTGTCTGTAATTTTTTAGACTTTTTATATAGGAATTTGATACATACTATGTATATAGGATTTAAAGAGGTGGAATGGAATAGGTAGATATAAGTAGTGGGAATTGGTTGAGGAAATTCACATGATTCTGTATTTTTAAATAAAAAGAGGCATGGCTTACTGTAATTTTATCTGAAGAAGTTATACAACTTTGTGCAACGAAAAGTGCTTCAGTAAAACTTTTGTGGGTGTATCTGTCTGCTTCAGCATTCTTTCATAGTTTGGACTGTGCATCTCTCTGATTTTCTTCGATTTGGTCTCGTGTGTGTGTGGTCATGGCCGCAGAAGGGACTGCTAACACCCAACTGTCCTGCTCTCAGAGTAGTGAGATGGGCAATTTATCTATACTTATCGAGGTATTATCACAACGAGTGGAGAATCTATCTAACAGGTTTGATTCCATGGTTGGATTAGGGTCACAAAGTGTTAACGATCACAACACAAGCAATCTTGGGATAAAGCAAGACCCTATAATGAATCCTGAACCATTACCTTCTACCTCTTCAAACGTCGATTTACAGTACAACCTAAGTGTTTTTTTACAGACTGACAATACTTGTAGCCAATTTTCCAGCCAGACGAATAACAGTGTGGAACCCTCGGGGCTTATTGGAGCTCTTGATACTATAAATTGGCTTAATAAGGTACTTTCACTACAAAATCAACTTGAATTTTCATCAACAGAGCAACCGGCTGGAGGGGGTAGCAGTATATCCACCTGTTTGGAGCAACTAGACTATAAGCTTGTCAAATATAAAAATCTCCAATTACAGATAGCGTATTTCAAACAATGTATAATGGAGGGCATCATACCGAAGGGGTTAAGACTTTGGCAGTATCTTACTGGCCTCGAAGAAGGATCAGCTTTTCATAAAGACTTAATTAAACTGTTTGATAAACATGGGATGGAGCTCTTAGAGCTCATGTGCAAGCACTACCAGGGCATGGGGGATGAGCTTGCTAAAGAGACACTTGAGCTTGATGACAAGATCAAAGCGGTTAATGATTTCCAGAGATACTGCTTTGAATATAACAGGATTTTCACAAGTATCGACCAGTACATAGATAAACTTAAATCTACTAAAATAAAAAAGCTGAACTGAAACATGAATGCATATCAGAACAACGCAGCCTATTCAAAACCTCCTGTCACAAGTATGGAACACGACTGGTCAAGGCAGGAACAGGGCAGCACCATTTCCAATGATCAGGAAATTAGTATGGCCATGAACGTTAGCAGCTCAGCTGAACCTACTGAAAATGTCCGTTGTAGGAGTGAAAGAATAAGGAACAACATTAATAACAATTACAGCATCTCAAACGAGCAAGAAGTAGGTAATTTGAATGATGCCGACCACCCAATGGAGCAGGAAATTTTCAGAAAAGGACATTGAACCACCACCTGGGCTATACAACGGGTCAGCAAACCAGTACAAAGAAAGGAATGAACAAGAAGAGAAGGTAAATGGTTTACCTACCACTCGTAATAATACTTGTAGACTATTAGTTAACAAAGACAAGGATTTTAAAATGTACAACTACTCTGACATTACAGTGGAACATGGCCTTATTGAAGTCCTAGCTAAAGGGAATACATTTGTATCTACAAGCATGGCTGACATTGTGAAAACTTTAGTTGATCTGAAATTATTTGTAAGGAAACTAAATTTAATGTTTTTGTTGAGACAAAGTTATGCTTGTGACAACTGGTTACGTATCACTAGTACTTTCAACCCTACATTACACCCTGTTTTGGTGTTATTCGAGCAAGTTTGCGAACTGGACTTTTGCAGTAGAATAACCCAGGATAGAGTATTTAAGCAAGGCGTGTGTAATATTAAATATAATGAAAAAAAGGCCTTAGCTGATTTAAACAGAGCATCAGTCAGGTTGATGAAACCGCTTAAGGGGGGAGAGTTAGTTATCATGAATTATGATGACTACATAGAAAGAATGGGTAAACTTGTATATAGTGACACCTACATTAAAACTAGTAGGAATGAGTTAAACATAGCTAACTCATGCATCAGGTCATGTATCAGTGATATGTTTATTAAAGTGAGAATTGATGCAGAGTTATTTAATTTCCTTACAATGCCAGCACCTAAGATTCCAATTCTTTTTGGAATCCCGAAAGTCCACAAGGACATTGAAAACCCTCCTATGAGACCCCTGGTTGATGCAAGGAATAGTATTACATATTCCTGTGCCAAAGTGGTTGATACCATATTAAAAAAAGTATATTAGTCAGGAAACACAGATCTGTAAGGAGTCATGGTCTTTTTTGTCAAATATCAACAGCCTAAAATTTAACAGTGACTTCAACTTTCTCAAAGTTGACGTCAAGGACCTGTATTCTTCTGTTCCACAGACGGAAGGTATTGAGTGGGTAAGTTTTATGATGAGATCGAAAGGAGCCCCATCAGGGGAAATTGATATGGTGGAGAAACATCTAGATATAATTTTGTCCAACAATTTTATAACATTTGACGGCAAAAACTTTTTGCAAAAAATTGGTGTAGCGATAGGCTCCCCATATGGAGCCAGCTTCGCCAACTTAGTAATGGCCTATTGGGAGCAGGAGTATATTAAGAAAAATGAACAAATTAACAATAAAATTTATTACTACACACGATACCTGGATGATATCTTTATGGTCATTAAAGATGGGGAAAGTACAGCCAGTGAGTTACTGAATTATTTCACTGGAACTACATGATTCCTTCAGTTTACATCATATTACCATTCAGATAGGATAACATACCTGGACATTGACTTAATTAAAGATAGAAGCAATGAGAGGTATGTTGCAAAAATGTATAGGAAAGAGATCTACTCTAATTCCTTCCATCACTTTTATAGCTGCCATCCCTTTCACCAATAATGGTCCATGGTGAAGGGACAGTTAGTAAGGGCAGCTAGAATGGTGACGCGAGAGGAAGATTTTCATAAGGAGTGTGACAATCTGATGGCCATGTTTTTAAGGAGGGGTTATCCAGACTCATTAATTAATAAACTTATGATCAAAGTTCTTCATAAAAGAGATACTGGTATTTACCAGCCTCTGTTGAGTCAGAGAGGGAGCAATGATTTATTTAATACATCAGGTTCAATTGACACTCTGGAACCAAGAATTAACCCCCCACTTAGCTTTATTACAACTTTTAGTATAGATGCTACAGAGGTACGGAATATCATATACAAAACATGGGAACTGATTCATTCTGACACATTACTTAGGAACAAACTAGTGGGAAAACCTCAAATTATTTATAGGAGAGGTTTAAATTTGAAAAATATTTTAGAAAGAGATTCAGCACCCCAACCCAATAGGGTAGGCATGTTCAACTGTGAGATGTACAACTATTGTAAACATATGGATGTTAGTCAGAATTACACAATTAGAAAAAATAAATATTTTACTAGACATAGATTGAACTGCCTATCCCGTATGGTGGTGTTTCTTGGTCAGTGTCAACAGTGCCCTCCTTTTTATATCAGTAAAACCGAGAGAAGACTGTGGGACCGTGTGTATGAACATTTGTATAGTATTGAAAACAGCAAGCAAGAAAATGCACTAGCTAGGCACATTTGTAATTGTACGGGACATAAGTTTAAATTCAGAGTTATAGATAAAGTGACAAGCGACACAAGGGTGGGGGGGGGACTGAGTACACTCAATAGAACGTTTGGAGTTAATATGGCAATTACGCACAGATGCATGTCACTTCCCGGGACTCAATGAAACTTGTTCAATTTTATGTATTTTAAAGTTAAAGTTAAAGAGTTTAAGATGAAAGTCCCCCTTATACATAGGAGTGTTGGAAGTGATGAAGTTTTAAGTATAAACCGTCAAGTTTAGACAGTATTAGTATTGTTAATGTATATGATGTATGTGCTTATTTTGTACGTATAGCCTAAATAGATACATAATGTGACTTTTTAGTGTTGTCTAGGTAATTTTTTAGACTTTTTATATAGGATTTTGATACATACTATGTATATAGGATTTAAAGAGGTGGGATGGAATAGGTAAATATAAGTAATGGGAATTGGCTGAGGATGATCACATGATTCTCCATTTTTAAATAAAAAGAGGCATAGCTTACTGTAATTTTATCTGAAGAAGTTATACAACTTTGTACGATGGAAAGTGCTTCATTAAAACTTTTGTGGGTGTATCTGTCTGCTTCAGCGTTCTTTCATAGTTGGGACTGTTTGTTACTATATAACAACATAAAGGGGTCTGATATATTGTTTTAAGGGTCTGATAAACTGTTTTAAAATTAAGTGCAGTGAAGGACAGGCCTCAAAACCATAGTAAACTTACCTGCCTGTATACTATGCGGCTGATTGTTTTTCTTCTGCTGTCTGCCTCATGGTGGTTTCAAGCCACTCCATTCACCCTCAATGCACTCGGACTCACTCCTCTCCCCCTACCCTACCACCAATTCCCAACCACCTCCACTGTATGTAAATTTATACTTAACCACAACCACACCTACAAACCAGGAACCAATACCCCCTAGTCTTTCCCTACCTCCCATCTAAATAACAACTCCCATTTCCTACACATTAACCGTTAACACATAGAACACCTTCTCACCTCCTACAACCACTAGCAAGTACACACACACTAGTCCCTCCTCAAAATGACATATCTAAAAATAACTCTACTCCTTTTTACTTCCAATTCTTTTCTACTCCTACTATATAAGCTCTCCTAATATGTGACTCCTCTCAAACACACTATTCCTCCTCCATACCATATCTCAACAACCCCATCACCTCATAATCCTCAACACTGGCTTATCACCCCAGACCTCTTCCACACCACTTATATAGACTAATCACACAATCAAACACCTTCTACAACTAACGAAATGTCCTAGTACCCTTAGATTCTCGAAGCTCCTAAACAAAGTGCCCAAACTCCTTCATCATATATCCAAACAGTTAATTCTTGCAGGAGACGTACAACCCATTCCTGGTCCCACAAATACCCATGTTTCACTACCCAACCCATCCCAAACTAACCATTTGATATTGTTAATCCTCGTTCATTCCTTACACACGAGTATTGGTTCTGAGCTCAGAACCGAGCCAGCCATTTTCCAAGCTCGCGTCAGCTTCAAATTCTTGAGCTAAACTCTTACCCACAACCCCCCTCTCCCTGTTACCCTAGATTTAGTTTGCCATATTGCCATCCGGTCATGTCAAGCTACTTCTCTTGAGCTAAGTACAGTCAATTGTTGTTTAATTGCTTTACAAATTACTTTTCTGTCAGAAAAGTTGATATTTTATTGTCTCTTACCCTATCACATCTAGCGTTCATAATTTCCTCAGGTTTTTCTGTTTTTTCCTTACTGCTTTTACCACAAGGTATTCTCTCTTTACCATTGCTGGTAATCTTTTTCCCTTTTCTCTCTCATACCTACGGGTACTCTCTTGTAACATTGTTGGTACTTTTCTATTAATTAATTTGCTGTCATGGCAGATAAAAAAGGTAGTCCGGGGTTTAAGCGGTGTTCTGATTGTGGACACAAACTGCCTACTTCTGATGCACACTCTTTGTGTGTTTATTGTTTGGGAGCTTCCCATTTATCTGTTGAACCACCTTGTACTATTTGTGAGAGCTTTTCTAATAGAACTTTCTTGAAAAGGAAAAACAAGCTGATACTGAAGAGACTTCTAAAATCTCCCTTTTCAGAGGCTGTTTCTGGGTCGGAGGTCTCAACCCCTCCTAAAGCCCATAAGAAAATGGATGTTTATACTAAGGCTAAATCCTTGCCTTCGTCCCTGGCTGGGGACTCTCACCAACCAAAACCTAAAAATGCTAAATTTTCAACGCCAGAGCTTTCTCAGTCAGCCCCAGTGCTTTTGGTGCCTAGACCTTCGGATCCATTAGTGATTCCGGCTCCATCCTCTCCTACAACCTTCTATATATCAGCACAGAGGGGCTCCTCAGTTCAGACCATTACCACTGTATTGGCACCGACTGTTCATTCGGCGCAGACCTTGACAGCGTCGGCTCAGAGATCTTCCTCAGAACCGAGGCCTTTATTGTTGACTCCAGTTTTGTCGGATCCAGCTTTGGCACTGACTCCCACTTCGGCACCGACAACTACTTCGGCACCGATCCCTGTATCGGTGCAGACAATGACCTCGGCACTGATGACTTCTTCAGTGCAGACAACCGTAGTCCAGTCTTTCTTGGCACTGTTGTCCTCGGTGCGGTCAGATGAGATGGGCACCGAGTCTGCCTCTTCTGTGGAGAGGCCTGTTTCTCCCTCAGTCTCCATGAAGTCCACTAGAAGCCTTTCCGAACATGATGTGTTGCATCTTGTTGACCAGGTACTCTTGGCCAGAGGTATCCCACCCATCAAGAACTATCCTTCCTTGGGAGGTGATCACCCATCTCCAAAGACTCCTTCTTATTCTCCTCCTTCATTGCCTTTGAAGTCCATGGATATAGCACAGTCTTCCCCTTCTGCGGTTCCCTTTATGGATCTCATTAAGGAACCGCAGTTGCCTTCATGGCAGGAAAGTTTTGCTATGACCCAGGATGTCAACTGTGACACGCATAGCTTGCTGCTCCACAGCCATCCAGGGACTCCGGGTCGGCAGGCTGAGCCACTTAGGGGAGGGGTGACCCCTGCCCTAGACATACACTCCTGTTCGGGTGGACCAACCTTCCAACTGATGGAGAAGGCTTTCACTGCTGGTGGTGATACCGGACTGTCTATACTTCCGCCCTTCTCTGGTACACTGGTTCCACAAGTCGCACCTAGTGGACTCTGGGTGCAAGGGCCGCAGGACATATTCCCTCAGGAATCCCCTTTTCTGCTGTCTTCTCCAGCTTCTCCCAATGAGGAGGTCCACCGGAAAAGTTTGTGTAAGAGGAAGCACATGGACTCCACAGAATAGTCCATCACTGAAGACACAGATTTCGATGAGGGGGAAGGATCCCCTCAGTCACCCTCTGAGGTATCCTTTGGTGATATCCTCAAAATCCTGAAACAGAGAGGTGACTGGCAGTCCTCTAATCCGACCTCTGAGGAATATTTGTTCCTGCAGGCCTTTCGTGCCCGGCCCCCTACCTCTTGGGTTACTCCACCTGCCGATGAACTTGTCCGGCTCATTGTGCAGCATGCTTGGAAGGCTCCTGATACTATCGAAGCTGTTCCCCAGAGGCCAGATAAGATCTTGTCCCCTCCTGCTTTGGATCCCCATTGGTCTAAAGGTCTTCCTGTGGATGCTTTGTTGGTGGCAGCCACAACAAAAAAGGATCTGGCAGAAGAAGAAGGCCAGACTGTCCATCCGCCTAACAAAGAGTCCCGGGCCCTGAACAGGATAGGGAAGCACACCTTCGCTTCAGCGACCTTTGCTATCAGGTCCCTGAATTATATGACACATTTCGCCAGGCTTCAAAGGGAACTGGTTTCTGAGCTCTCTGAAACCTTGGCTGGTGCAGTGTCTGATGAGGTCCTTGACAAAATGGCCTCTCAGCTAGCCACCATTGAGTCTATATCTAACTCTTCTATGCAACTGATATCTCATGCATCAGAAGGAGCAGCTAGAGCAGCGGGTTCAGCTGCGGTCTTGGGACGACATGCCTGGATGCATTTGTGCAACTTCGCGGAACCTTTTAGGTCTACCTTTCTTAATGCCCCCATTGAGCCCTCTTCATTGTTTGGGCCCAAAGTTAAAAGCACACTGGCCAGATGTGAACAAGACGGTAAGACCATTTCTGCCGTAGGTGTCCATTATTCTTCCCCTCAACGTGCTTTCTCCAGAAACCAAAAGAGTGGGAAGATATGGTTCAAGAAATCTCAGGGTCCTTTCCATGACACACAGGCTGAGTTCTCCCCCACAGGCAGAGGGGGAAACTCACAGGGAAGATGCTCCTTTCAGGGCAGAGGGGGACTGCGTAACCAGGGTTCCAGGGATTCGTTCCCTGGTCAGTCCTACCAGCGCTCCTGAAGAGCGGCCCAACCCCTTTCCTCTGGAAGTGGTTGGGGGACATTTCTCCTTGTACCCTTCTGCCTGGCTAACCATCACCACCGATTCTTGGGTACAAAGGATCATAACCAGAGGTTATCATATCTCATTCGATCTTTATCCCATCCCTTCAAAAAACCTTCCTGACATTCCATCCAGTCAAAGGGAAGAAGCAGCAGTAGAGATAGAAAAGCTGCTAAGAAAGAGAGTCATACAAATATTCTGTCCAGACCAGATAGGATCCGGATTCTACTCAAGACTATTTTTGGTGCCAAAGAAAACCAGGGACTGGAGACCAATTTTGGATCTCAGTATATTTAACAAGTTTGTGAGAGTACAAAAATTCTATCTTACAGTCTATCCTCCCGCTTTTGGAAAAAGATGATTGGATGTGCTCGACAGATCTTCAAGATGCGTACTACCACATAGAAGTGGACAGGCCATCAAGAATATTTATGCACTTCCATGCAGGAGCCAGTCACTACCAGTTCAGAGTACTGCCTTTCAGACTCTGTACAGCCCCCAAAGTGCATGGCAGTTGTCACAGCTCACTTGCGACTTCAAGGATTCCAGGTGTTTCCATACCTAGATGACTGGCTTATTTCCGCCCCACCAGACATCTACTGGAAAAAGCCCTGGCATACTCTCTCCTCACTGCTCAAAGGCTAGGCATAACCATAAACTGGCATAAATCCAATCTCACCCCATCTCAGTCAACAGAATTCATAGGGGTTATCTTGGACACAAAAAACTGCAGAGCTGCTATTCCAGAGCACAGAATTCTAAGGATAAAGCAACAACTAATTCCAATCCTTTCCAAGGAAAAATCCATGGCTCACTCGGTTCTACAACTGTTGGGTTCCATGGCAGCCTCCATCACCATTGTTCCCCTGGCCAGGTTTCACATGAGGCTTATACAATGGCTACTGCTCACCCAATGGTATCCTTTTCAGCATCCTCTTTCAGCCATGATTCAAGTAACCCACAGGTGCAAACAGGATTTAAATTGGTGGATGACACACAATCTCTCAGAATGGTCTTGCCCCTTCTTGCAAAGTCACAGTGACCACGGACACCTCCCTCATGGGGTGGGGGCCTATGTCAGGGACAGACAGTCCAAGGCACTTGGTCCTAACTGGAGGTCCATCTGTATATAAATGTTCTAGAGCTGAGGGTGGTGCTTCTGGCATTGCAAGCATTCCATCCCTTGCTGCAGTCTGGGACAATTGTGATTCAATCAGACAACATGGCGTGGTCTGGTACATCAACAAGCAAGGTGGAACCAAATCTTACCCACTTTGTCGAAAGGCCATGAAGATATGGCAATGGGCGATGGGTACCAACTGGTTTCTTCTAGCAATGCACATTCCTGGGAGTTCCAGCGTGATAGCAGACAGACACAGCAGCTGCATTCTGCAACCTCACGAGTGGTCCCTGAATCCCTTGATAGTGGTGGAGATCTTCCACCGCTGGGGCCGTCCTTGCTGTGACCTCTTTGCATCCCCGACCAACTACAAATGCAGCAACTACTTCGCCCTGACTCCCCCTCCAGGACAGTCACCCAGGGACACTCTAGTCCACGATTGGCCCTCAGGTCTTCTTTACGCATTTCCACCCTTTCCCCTCATTCCCCTGTTTCTGAAGAAAGCTCGGCAGTTGAAGAGCAAGATGATCCTCATAGCACCATATTGGCCTCAACAGATTTGGTTCCCCTTCCTTTGGCCTCACCTACTAGATCGACCATGGATTCTCCATCCAATCCCAGAGTTGATCTCACACCCAAAGAACCTGATTCATCCCAACCTGAACAGCCTGAAGCTAATGGCTTGGCTACTCCAATTCCCCTGATTGCCAAGCAGAATGATCTTTCTTTACCAACACGTGATATTCTCATTGCTTCTCATAAGTCCTCCACTAGAATTACTTATCTGAGCAAGTGGAAAAGATTTACCTGTTGGCTGAAAGATAAACAAGTAGACCCCTTTTCAGCACCAGTGTTGTTAATACTAGACTATCTGGCCGACCTGTTTCAATCGGGACTATCGGCCTCTACCATTAGAGTTCATTTGGCTGCAATCGCTAATTTTTATGAGGGTGTCCAAGATTCCTCTCTTATGTCCCATAAATTGTGCAAGACCTTCATAAAAGGTGTGAATCATCTGAAGCCACCTTTTAGAGAACCTATTCAACCATGGGATTTATCATTAGTTCTACAAGCTCTGACAATGGCACCTTTCGAACCAGCCTCTTCTTGTGACCTCAAGTATTTGTCATGAAAAACCTTGTTTTTGGTCACTATTACTTCTGCCAGATGTATTTCTGAACTTCAAGCTTTATGTATCAAGAATCCATACTTGATTTTTCATAGAGATAGAGTATCTCTGACAACTAATCCATCATTTCTGCCTAAAGTGATCTCTGAAATGTCCATTAATCAAGGCATTGAATTGCCAGTTTTCTTTCCCAACCATTCAAACAGAGGAGAGTATTGCCTACATACCCTAGATATACATAGTTCAAATCCATTTTTACTTAAACAGAACTAAACCCTTTTGTAAATCTGACCAGTTATTTTTGGCCTTTTCTGGACCTAGATTAGGATCTGCTGTTGCTAAGGTCACATTAGCTAGATGGTTAAAGGACTGTGTGACCTTTATTTACACACAACATAATATGTTGTTGCCTACTACCATGAAAGCTCATTCAACAAGGTCGGTGGCAACTTCTGCTGCCTTCCATGCCAGAGCTTCTTTACATGACATCTGTGCAGCTGCAACTTGGGCTACGGCTCATACCTTCATCAATCATTACAAATTGGATTTGGCCTCCAGGGGAAGAGCATCTTTTGGTTCTATGGTGCTCAGGAATGTCCTTCCATGAGAGCCTCCCAGGAATAGAGGTAGCTGGGGACTCTGTCTGATGCGTAAGGAATGAACGAGGATTAACAATATCAGATAAAGAAGTTATGTCTTACCATAACGTTCCATCTGTATTGTTGATCCTTGTTCAGTCATTATGACCCTCCCTCCTTCCCCCTCCTGTGGTTTCTAGTGGATCTCACTATCCGGTTCTCTTAGGTTATTTGACCAGAGGTAGCCTCTACCTTCTTTAACTTGCAAACTCAATCTGAGGTAACAGGGAGAAGGAGATTGTGGGTAAGAGTTTAGCTCGAGAGTTTGAAGCTGATGCGAGCTTGGAAAATGGCCGGCTTGGTTTCGAGCTCGGAACCGATACCCATGCGTAATGACTGAATGAAGACCAACAATTCAGATGGAACATTATGGTAAGACATAACTTCTTTTTACACTAGTTCACCAAAGGAAAAAGTCATCCCTCCTTCTCCTCAACATAAATGTACGTAGCATAACTTACAAAACCCCATAATCTACATGCTTTACTATCCTACTACCCCCCAGATATACTTACTTTAACTGAAACATCCAGAAATTAACAATAATGGAATCACTCCCCAGGCTACAATATCCTATGCAAAGATAAAATAAACAAAAAAGGAGGTGGTATAGCTATCTTATGCAAAGATCATCTATTACTTGATCTCCTAGATGACCTCACCCAGATCTTGCAAATACTGAGCTAATTCTGGCCAAATTATCCATTAACCCCAGCAAACATCTTAATATAATAGGTGGGTACATCCCACCAGGTAACAACATTGCCATTCTGGAAACCTTCTTCAATGGTACTCCACATCCCTCCCTCAAGAGACCATCTTAATGGGAGACTTCAATATTAACTGGCTCATTTGTTCCTCCCCAAATCCCACTACACACATTGCACACACACGTTGCACACACAAATGCAAGCAACCTCCACCCCCCCCCCAACACAACCCAAATGAAACATAGCCCATATACACAGTGTGCCACTCAACTACAGCCCATAAGGAATAATGTACCAAACACTCTAGTCATAGGTGACTCTATAGTCAGGCACACTGATGTTCCTCTCACCAGGCTAAACAAGGAGAAAGTTACTGTCAGCTGCCGGTCAGGTGCCAGGATCTGCCACATAACACATGCACTCAGGTCACTTCACAACAAGTACAAATATGACTCTGTCATTGTCCATGTTGGTGTGAATGACCTGAGATGTACCTCCCTGGACTACATGAAAAGAGACATGGAGGAGCTCTTTGATCTTGTAGCCCAGGCAGGTATGACCCTAGCCCTGAGTAGCATCCTGCCATTGCCCAGAATGATACCACAGTACAAGGACAAAATGATTAACTTCAACAATTGGCTAAGCTTCTGGTGTCATTTTAAGGGGATCCAGTATATGTCTGCCTGGGATGACATGATTGACAGTCCACGATGCTTTGCCAGAGATGGCCTGCACCTGTCACCCATGGGATTCTGGATACTGGCAAAGGCTCTTGCCACCCCTATTGTGCCTTTTTTAGGCAAGGTTCAAATGACAAATTCACCACAATAGCAGGTACAGGCAAGCAAAATCTGAGGGTAATGCTACTCAATGCTAGAAGTCTAAACCTCAAAATGCACTCACTCAAGGCACTCCTTAAAATGGAGAACATCGACATCTGTGCAGTGACAGAGAGCACCCCTGCATTACCAGACTATAATTCATACCACACCTTTCAGCCACCTAACCTGGACCGAAACCCTAAAGGTGGAGGCGTGTCCATATTCATTAAGGATATCTACACCTCCATGCTAGTTGCTCAGCATAATGCATCCGAGATTATCCAAATTCAACTAACTCTGGGCAAGACCGCAATCCAGATTGTCGCTTTCTACAGACTCCCCACCATGCCCTAGGATTCCCACTCCTCTTTTCTTGATACACACTGGAAAATATTTGGGTACAACTCAACACCTTAATAATGGGTGATTTCAACTACCCCACCATTAACTGGGAAAACTACTCATGTACCAACTATTTGAGCAACATTTTCTGGAATTCATCAATTCCAGTGCCTTGGATCAACTTATCCACACCCTCACCAGGGGTAGCAATACACTAAACCTGGTCATCACCAACATGGGTGACCAGTGTTCCACACCAGAGGTCAATTCCTTGTTGGTCAGATCTGACCACAAGCTAATCACCCTAGACATCCACAGCCCGCTCCCACCACCCCATTAGGAAAACAACCATAAAACATTTCTCTAAAGCCAACTTCACGCTTCTTAAGACAGAAGTGGCAAACTTCATGACACCCATGCAGATGGACAATAGATGTACGACTGCTGAATCCTACACAAATGCACTTTATAAGCACTTACACAAGTGCATGGATCATGCTATCTCTAACAGAACCAAGATGCTATCCTCCAAAAAAAGGAAGCCAATCTGGTGGTCTTCTGCCATAAACAAACTCTACAACAGAAGAAAGAAACTGTTGCAAAAAAGAGTAAAATCCCATGATTGGAGGAACTCCCTGGTCAGCCTCAGTAAGAAGCTGAGATCCCTCATAAAATCCTCCAAAGCATTCTATAGCTATGCCAAGAATCTCAATGGCAACACTCAGATCTGCTCTGAGTTACAGCACAATGGCACTAAATATACAGAACCAACTGATATTGCCAACATCCTGGCAGTTCAGTGCTAACTTTACCCTCCCCCCACTCACCCCCTAAAGGGCCCATCTCTATACCGGAAGAATGCAAAGTTCCTGTAATCATGGCTGCACAGGTAAAAACCTCACTCTCCAAAGCCAAGAACACAGCATCCATGGGATCTGACAACACCCCGGGTTGCCTTCTACATGAACTACAGAATGAACTGGAACCCCACCTAAATACCATGTTCAGTCATAGCCTCACCTCAGGCTTTGTGCCCATTGAATGGTGCACCGCAACGGTTATTCCACTCCACAAAAGGGGAGCCATGACAGACCCTGGGAACTACCGCCCCATTAGCCTGATGAGCCTGGTCTGCAAGGTCATGGAACGTATCATCATGGAACTCATAAACAAAGACATTGGAGATCACCAAACTCTGGACCTCACACAGTTTCGGTTTGTAAAAGGCAGATCATGTCTCCTAAACCTGATAGACATCTTTGAAGTGGTCACCAAAGTAGTAGATAAGAGTAAGGTGGTTCACACAGCCTATCTAGATCTCGCCGAGGCTTTCAACACCATCCTCCACTCTGGAATTATAGATAAACTCACTAAACTAGGTATAAATCCCTATGTCACAAGATGGGTTGCCAACTGGCTTACTGTCAGAACCCAGACTGTGAAAGTAGCAGACTCTAAATCCATCTTCAGACCAGTGACAAGTGGAGAACCACAGGGTTCAGTCCTAGGTCCTCTCCTGTTTGGTATCTACTTCCCTAAAGTACAGGCTAACACAGAAGGTCTTTGGCTAACAAAGTTCGCAGATGATTGCAAACTAGGAGCTATAATCAAAACTCCTAACAATGTGGACGTCCTTCAAAAGGGCCTCACTGAGACAGATGCCTGGTGTCAAAGCCATGGCCTCAAGCTCAATGCCAAAAAGTGCATTGTCATCCATTTTGGTAAAAAATCTGTACCCATGAACTACCACATAGGCTGTAGTTTACTTAACACCGAAAGTGTGATAAGAGACCTTGGGACACAGGTGGACAGTAGTCTCTCCTTTGATAATCACATCACCACAGTAATAAAGAAATCCTTCTATGTGGCACACCTCATCACAAAAGGTTTCTCATCCAGGAAAAAAGAGGTCATTGTTCCCCTCTACTCATCACTCATTAGACCCACTATAGAGTACAATGCCCCTTTTGGTATGTACCTCACAAGACATCTACAACTGGAAAGGCCACAGAAATACCTCACAAAGAGGATTACTGGCCTCAAACAGATGCCCTACGCAGACTGTCTCAAAAAACTCCAGCTTTACTCTATCGCATATCTCCTACTCAGAGGCGATCTCTGCCTAACATACAAAGCTATGTCAAACCCAGAGCTGTTGGACATGCTCCACGTAAAGAAGTCCCAATCCCTCCAAACTACATGCTCTAGGGGACCTAAACCTTGTCACCACTATAAACAGAACATGCTGGAGGGATAGATTCATGTCCCAGAGACTTCCCATACTCTGGAACAAACTACATATGTATACCAAACAAAGCTCCTCATTAGCACTCTTCAAGAAAAATCTTGATGATTGGATGGGAAATAGGAAATTCACCCCGGGGATCACTTCTGTGGCTCTGCTTGACAGGGGCGCAGGAAAATAATTTTCTTGGGTGGCAAAAGCCAGGGTACCATTTAGCTAGGCTTATATAGGCCCTTGGGCCAATAGCCTAGTACCTACCTAGGAACCTATGAACCTATGTAGTGTATGACATCGGAGCTTTTCTCGCCAGGCCTCCACTGAAAAAGTACACATGTCCAACTGGACTTTCCCGGAAAACAAATGTAAAAATAATAAAATAATATCTAGCATATTTTCTGCATTTCACATCTCCGTGGTAACCCTCATTTATTTGGTGTTGAATGTTCTTGCAAAAATCCAAAAGTAATCCAGTCCATTGTGAACCGTGAGAGGCAACATTCCTGGTCAATGTTGTTTCACAACTCTGTCCATTCATTTGTGGTCTCATCTAATCTGATAGTCATCACATTATGAAATACACTTTCATAGGTTTATAGGTTCATAGGAGGTTACTAGGCTAGTGGCCCTAGAGCCCTTACAAGCCTATCCATGTTAATCCTGAGTTGCCTCAATTGTCTTTGGTTAAATAAACATAATTCACAGAACGAGTCTATGATAAATAATCTCCCATTCATTTGTCCAGGTTGCGCTTGTATAGGGTCAGTGAAGAGCTCTGCTTCATGTGAACTGGAAGTTAATTGCAGAGTTGCAGCGATCTCTGGGAGATATATCTGTCTCTCAAGCATGTTCTGTTAATGTCACAAGCTAGGTTAAGATCCCTAAAGCAAGTAACTTTTGTGCCATTTGACTTGCGAATGTGCAGCATAGCCGTCAGAGCAGGGTTAGAGACTGTAGCTAAGCACAAATTGCCTCTCAACAGCCTATACAATACAGAGTATAGTGACATGGCTTTCAGTCTATCCACATAAGTCATGGTTTGGAGGCCCTGTATTTTCTTCATGAGAAACCTCTGTGGTCTCTCCAGCTGCTGCAGGTGTCTGGTGAGGTACATGCAGAAGGGAGCATTGTACTCTATTAATGGTCTGATGACGGTCGAGTACAGTGGAGTTATAACATCCTTAGACCTGGATGCCATGCCCTTTTACTTATGAGGTGCACAATGTGGAAGGCTTTCCTTACCACTGTGGAAACTCAGCGGCTGAAGTTCAGATTGCTGTCTACCTCTGTTCCCAGATCTTGCACCACTGGGTTTGAACTTGGCAGGGTTGCTGTCAATATTGTAATTTTGCAGGGAATTCCACTTTGCCAAAGGGGATAATAATGCACATTTTTGCATTTAGTTTTAGACCATGGCTTTGGCACCAGTCATCTGTCTGTGTTAGCCCCTCCTGTAATGTGTTAAAGTCATTGGGGAACTCAATGATTGGAACCAGATTGCAATCATCAGCAAACCTGGTAAGCCAAAAGCTATCTACTTTAGCCTAGACGTCTGAGAAATAGATTCCAAACAGTAAAGGGCCCAGCACAGATCCCTGTGGTACGCCACTGGTGATGGGTCCACTGGTAGAGGTGGAATCATCAACTTTGACAGTATGTGTTCTGTTAGTGAGTGAATTGGTTACCCATCTAGTGATGTAATGGTTTATCCCCAGCTGGGAAAGTTTCTCAATGTTACCTGAGTAGGGGGTTGTGTCAAAAGCCTTGGTAAGGCCAAGATAGGCAGTATGCATTGTCTTACCTTCATCCAGAGCTTTGGGTGACTTTCTCAAAAAAGTATACATGGTTTAATAAGTGTGATCTACCCGAAATGAAGCCAAATTGGGTTGGGTCTAGAGTTTGAGTCTCCTATGTCCTTGTTGATAAGGTCTGTGATGATTCTTTTCATGGCCATGCAGATGAGGCCGTTTTGACTTATGGGTCTATAGTTCTCAGGGTCAGTTTATGCCCTCTTTGTGCAAGGGGATTACTGTTGCTGTTCTCCACTCTGCTGGAACAAAGTCAGTTCTCAGGCTGTGGCTAAAGAGAACACCAAGTGGGTTTGCTAGGTCCTGTTTTAGATTAGTTAATAAGGAACCTGGGATGTTACCTGATCCCACTGAGTCATGTTTTTGGCTTTGGAGAGCACAGATATGATCTGATCTCTAGATCTACCAGGCAGAGGACTGGTGTCAAGTATGCTTTGGGCTATGGCTGGTGGGGACAGGGGAATGAAGTTTGTGCCAAATTTGTCAGCTAGCAGGTTGGCAATTTCCTCTGATATAGTATGAGTGGTGCCCTCTACTACCAGTTCAGCGCATAGCTGGGAATTCCTTTTTAGATTTCAGATGTAGTTAAAGAATCACTTATGATTACCTTTAGCTAGGGATGTTATTTTACCTTCGTAATTACCTTTAGAGGACTTTACAAGGTTTCTGAGTTGCTTGTTCAAGCTGCAGAGGGAATTCTTCCTCTGCTGAGTCAATTCCCGCTTCTTCTTAGATATCAGTTTCTTCCTTTTGTTATATAATCGATTTATACTTAAGGTCCACCAGGGTGGTTTGTTTTTTGGGAGGACCTGATTTTAATCCAGTCATGCACAGCCTAGTCTGGACAGTTGCTTAAGTGTTTATACAATGCATTTGCATACACCTCTGCATAGGACTCACTGTTGTCTGTGATAGCAGGGAGTGTAAAATTTTTATACCATCGCTTAGTAGGCTGTAGTTTGCTTTGGAAAAGTTATTTAGTTTTTTTTTTGGTCTTGTGGTGGTGACAGGTTTAATACTTACTTCGAACGAGACTGATATATGGTCCAACCTTACCAGAGAGAGCATCACACAGAGGGTAGAGCAGTGACTCCACATGTTGGTGAATACTGTGTTTAGGACATTTGAGCCCCTTGTGGGGGTGCAGACTGTGTGTTCCAGAGCTTTTGTATTGACAATGTCCAGGAACCTCTGGGCGAGTATGTTTGTGCTCATGTATGTGACAAATTCAGTGGAAGCATATTTGAAATCTCCCGTGACTAAGGTGTTGGGCAGCTGTTCTCTGAACTCACCTAGGTAAGATGGATCCTCTGGTGGCTATCAATCAACAATTTCTAAATAGACATTGGTGGTATTTGTTAGATCTGTGTCTGGTTTGCTTTCCTTCTGCTGTTGATGGTGCATGAGGTAAGGTTTCTGCTTCTAACAAGGACTCAGATAAAACACTGTAGGAGAAAAAGATGAAATCTGTGAATCCCAGATATAAGTCCTGCAATAGCGTGGATACCCAACAAACTCAGTAGAGATTTGTGACCAACCTCTAGAAAATATTGTTTGGTTGGATAAGGATAAGGACAAAGTCACGGTCAGCTGTCTGTCAGGTACCAGGATCCGCCACATCACACATGCACTCAAGACTCTCTACAACAGGTACTGTTATGACTCCATCATAGTCCATGTTGGTGTGAATAGGTTCATAGGTAGGTACTAGGACTAAGTAAGCCTAGCCAACAAGGTTACCTGGCATATGCCACCCAAGAAAGTTAATTTCCTGTGCCCCTGTCGAGCAGAGCCATAGAGGTGATTCCTGGGGTGAAGTTCCTATTTACCATCCAGTCATCAAGATTTTTCTTGAAGAGTGCTAATGAGGAGCTTTGTTTGATATAGATAGGTAGTTTGTTCCAGAGTATAGGAAGTCTCTGGGACAGGAATCTATCCCTCCAGCATGTCCTGTTTATTGTGGGGACAAGGTTTAGGTCCCTAGAGCATGTAGTTCAGAGGGATTGGGATTTCTTTAGGTGGAGCATGTCCAACAGCTCTGGGTTTGACATAGCTTTATATGTTTGGCAGAGATCACCTCAGAGTAGGCGATATGCTATGGAGTAAACCTAGTGTTTTTTGACACGGTCAGTGTAGGGCATCTGTTTGAGGCCAGTAATCCTCTTTGTGAGGTACTTCTGTGGCCTTTCCAGCTGGTGCAGATGTCTTGTGAGGTACATTCCAAAAGGGGCGTTGTACTCTGTAATGGGTCTAATGAGTGTTGAGTAGAGGGGAACAATGACCTCTTTTTTTCTTGGATGAGAACCCTTTTGTAATGAGGTGTGCCGTGTAGAAGGACTTCCTGACTACTATAGCAATGTGATTATCAAAGGAGAAACAACTGTCCACCTGGGTCCCAAGGCCTCTTATCACACATTCATTGTTAAGTAGACTGCGGCCTATGTGGTAGTTCATGGGTACAGAGTTTTTACCAAAGGGGATTACAATGCACTTTTGGGCATTGAGCTTGAGGCCATGGTTCTAACACCAGGCATCTGTCTCAGTAAGGCCCTTCTGTAGGATGTCCACATGATTTGGGGAATCGACTATGGCTCTTAGTTTGCAGTCATCTGTGAACTTTATTAGCCAGAGACCTTCTGTGTTAGCCTGTACTTCAGAGAAGTAGATACCAAACAGGAGAGGTCCCAGGACTGAACCCTGTGGTACTCCACTTGCCACTGGTTTGAAATCAGATTTGGAGTCTGCAACTTTTACAGTGTGGGTTCTGTCAGTGGGCCAGTTGACAACCCATCTTGTGACTTAGGGATTTATACCTAGTTTAGTGAGTTTATAATTCCAGAATGGGGGATGGTGTTGAAAGCCTTGGCGAGGTCAAGATAGGCTGTGTGAACCACCTTACCCTCGTCTACGGCTTTGGTGACTGCCTCAAAGAATTTGACCAGGTTCAGGAGCCATGATCTGCCTTTCACAAATCTGAACTGGGTGGGGTCCAGAGTTTGGAGGTTACCAATGTCTTTGTTTATGAGTTCCATGATGATACATTCCATGGCCTTGCAGACCAGGCTCTCAGGCTAATAGGGCGATAGTTCCTGGGATCAGTGTTGGCTCCCCCTTTGTGGAGTGGGATAACTGCTGATGTGTGCCATTCAGTGGGCACAAAGCCTGATGTGAGGCTATGATTGAGCATGGTCCTTAGGAGGGGAACCCGTTCGTTCTGACGTTCATGTAAAACACAGCCTGGGATGTTGTCCGGTCCCTTGGATGCTGTGTTTTTGGCTTTAGAGAGTGCAGCTTTTACCTGCATAGTTGTAATTACAGGGACTCTGCATTCTTCCTGTATAGATATGGGCCCTTTAGGGGGTGAGAGGAGGGTAAAGTTAGCACTGAACCTATCTGCCAAGATGTTGGCAATATCAGTTGGTTCTGTAATTTTCATGCTGTTCTGCTGTCACTCAGAGCAGATCTGGGTGTTGCCATTGAGATTCTTGACATAGCTATATAATGCCTTGTGGTTGTCCTTAGAATCAGTGGTGATTTTGTTTTCATAGCTAGCTTTGGAGGATCTTATAAGGGATCTCAGCTTCTTACTGAGGCTGACCAAGGAGCTTCTCCACTCTTGAGATTTTGCTCTCTTTTGCAATAGTTTCTTCCTTCAGTTGTACAATTTGTTTATGGCAGGGGACCACCAGATTGGCTTCCTTTTTTTGGAGGATAGCATCTTGGTTCTGTTTGGGATAGCACGATCCATGCACTCGTGTAAGTGCTTATAAAGTGCAGTTGTGTAGGATTCAGCAGTCATAACTGTATTGTCCTTCTGCATGGGTGTCACGAAGTTCACCACTTCTGTCTTAAGAATCATGAAGTTGGCTTTGGAGAAATTCTTTACCATGGTTTCCTTAATGGGGGGGTGGGATGTGGATATCTAGGGTGATTAGCTTATGGCTGGATCGGACCAACGAGGAGTTGACTTCAAGTGTGGAACACCGGTCACTCAGTTGGTAATGACTAGGTCTAGGATATTGTTGAATGACGTGAGTTGTACCTCACTGGACTATATGAAGAGAGACATGACTGTGCTCTCTGATTATGTGTCTCAGGCAGGTATGTCCCTAGCCTTAAGCAACATTTTACCTTCACCTAGGATGATACCTCAATATAAAAAAATGATTGACTTCAACGATTAGCTTAGTTTCTGGTGTCATTCAAAGTGGATCAAGTGTCTGTCAGCCTGATATGACATGGTCGACAGACCTTGATGCTTTGCCAGAGATGGTTTTTACCTGTCACCCCTGGGATTTTGGTTACTGGTTAAGGCTCTTACCACCCCCATAGTGCCTTTTTTAGGCAATGTCACAGGAACAAAATTCTCGACATAAAAATATCCTCTGGAAACAACCTCAAGGTTATGCTGCTAAATGCTTGGAGTCTAAACCAGAAACTGCACTCACTGGAAGCAGTCCTCACCTTGGAAGATGCTGACACTTGTGCAGTCACTGAGACTTGGTTTAAAGCTGCGGAGAGCACCCCAGCTCTACCAGGTTACATTTCCTTCTACATGTTCAGACTAGAAACTGAAGGTGTGATAACTAAAGGAAGTGGTGTATCAATATTCATTAAAGATAAATACACCTCTAGAATGGTTAAACAGCATGATTCTCTTGAATTACTTCAGTTGAAATTGACTGTATGTACGACCCCTCGTCAGGTCATTGCCGGCTATAGGACCCCCTCCATAAATCACTGCATCCACTCAGCCTAGTTAGATTTACTTGAGTTAATCAAAATGCAACCAAACACCCTGGTTTTGGGTGACTTTAATTACCCATACATTGACTGGGTAAATTATATATGTTCTAACTCACTTGCCCAAAGGTCCTTGGACTTCATTAAATCCAATGCCATGGACCAGATGGTTGACACACCCACAAGGGGCTCAAACATTTGCTAATTCCAAGCAAGGGCTCAAACAAGGGCTAATTCCACCTAAAACACAGCCTTTCAGTGCTTCTGTGGATCCCTAGTGATATCCGCATTGCTTACTGTACTTATTTCCTTGTTTCACTTGAAAGAAAGTTACTGTTTGTCGTTTTTGCATTTGTTACCTGTAACACATTGCATTTAAGTTGCCTGGCACTTGCTCACTAAAGCAATTATATAAGTCAGTACTAAAAAATTAAAAGCACTACACCCTCACAAACTCTCCGTCAGTACCTTGTTCCCCATTGGCCCTTTTTTCAATTATAAAGGAATTCCCAATACTATTCTAGCATGTCCAAAGGTCAGTTGTCAATCTCCTCTCTGGTCCAGCTGGTGAATCTGGGAATCTTGAGGCAATGTTACAACTGCCTCATGTACACAGACAACCCTCTCCTCCTCCCAACAAATTCCAACACATGTGAGAGATTCAACCATATAGCCAAACTGGAGGCTAAGCTCTCTCAACTCAGTACTGGCGTAACCAGTCAGGAGGAGAAGGAAACCACATTCACTACAATTCCAGTCTCACATAGACCTACCACGACAGCAAACCAAACACATAAACACACAAAAAGATACTCGCAGGCTCTAAATAAAAATCTGCCTAAGCAGCAGAGACCTCCAAAGCAGACACCCAAGCGACCGCTACCCCAAAACAAAACACGTGCAACACATAGCTCACAAAGCCAGTGTGCCAAACAGTCACAGCCCTTAAGGCTAAACAACACACCTGATACACTTGTAATAGGTGACTCTATCGTCAGGCACACTGACATCCTGCTCACCAGGCTGAACAAGGAGAAGGTCACGGTGAGCTGCCTGTCGGGCGCTAGGATCCGCCACATAACACAAGCACTCAGGTCACTCCAAGGCAAGTACAAATATTACTCAGTCATTGTCCATGCTGGTGTGAATGACCTGAGACATACCTCCCTGGACTACATGAAAAGACACATAGAGGAGCTCTCTGAGCATGTAGCCCAGGCCGGTATGACCCCGACCTTGAGTAGCATCTTACCCTCACCAATAATGAAGCCACAATATGAAGACAAGATGATCAATTTCAACAACTGGCTTACGTATTAGTGTCATTCAAAGGGGACACAATGCCTGTCAGCCTGGGATGACATGCTCGACAAGCCACAATGCTTCGCTAAGGACGGCTTGCACCTGTCACCCCTGGGCTTTCGGATATTGGCAAAGGCTCTTGCTTCCCCCATAGTGCCTTTTTTAGGCAAGGCTCAAAAGACAAACCCACCTCCATAGGTATCACAAGGGATAAGAAACTAAGAGTAATGCTACTCAATGCCAGAAGTCTAAACCTCAAGATGCACGCACTTGAAACTCTCCTTAGCATGGGGAACATCGATATCTGTGCTGTACAGAAACCTGGTTCAAGGCTCCCGAGAGGACCCCAGCACTACGCACTACCAGGTTATACATCATACCATGCTTTTCGGCCCCAAAACTTGGACCGAACCACAAAAGGAGGGGGAGTATCAATATTTGTCAAAGATGCCCATACCTCCAGGTTGGTGGCACAGCACGAAGCATCATAGACTATCCATGTGCAACTAACAGTGGGTAAAACTGCCTTCCAGTTTATAGCCTGCTACAGACCACCCTCCCAAACCCAGGAACCCCATTCGGCCTTCCTGAGAACACTGGAAAATATGAAAGTCTCTCCAAACACCATTATATTGGGAGATTTCAACTACCCAAACATAGACTGTGAGGATTACTCTAGCTCCAACACCCTAGCCCAAAGGTTCCTAGAATTTATAAACTCAAATGCTATGGAACAACTTGTTACCACTCCCACAAGAGGGGAAAACATACTGGATCTGATCATCACCAACATGGGGACTCTATGCTCCAGACCAGAAGTGTATCCCTCACTGGTAAGATCAGACCATAAACTAATCTCACTGAATATTCACATCCCGACCCCACCCCCTGCCCAGAAAACCACAGTGAAAAACTTCTCTAAAGCAAATTTCATACTCCCCAAAACTGAGGTGGAATCCTTCAAAGCCCCCGGGCCTGTGGAAAATACGGCCCAGACCACAGAATCCTTTATAAATGCATTCTATGAACACCTTCAGGAATGCATGGATCATGCAATCCCAAATAAAACCAAGACCCAATCCTTCAAAGGCAGACATCCTGTCTGGTGGACCCCAACCATAAACAAACTATACAATAGAAGGAGGAAGCTACTACATGATAGAGCAAAATTCCAAAAAGGGAAGGCATCTCTGATCAGTATTAGCAAAAAAACTATGGGCACTCATAAAATCATCTAAGGCCAGCCTAGAGAGAAAAATTGCACAGGACACTAAGGATAATCACAAGGCTTTCTTTAGTTATGTTAGGAACCTGGGTGGGAATTCCCAGATATGCTCAGAATTAGTCCAAAATGACAAAAAATACACCAAACCCACAGACATTGCCAACATCCTAGCTGACTGGTTCAGCACAAACCCCCCCCCCTCCACCAAAAGGGCAAATATCTATCCCAGAAGAGTGCTGCCCCCCTGACATCTCAGGTAAGAGCCGCCCTCTCCAAAGCAAAAAACACAGCATCAATGGGACCAGACAGTGTCCCGGGCTGTGTCCTACATGAACTCCAAGAAGAGCTAAACCCAAACATAAAACTACTGTTCAATCTCAGCCTTACTACAGGATATGTACCCAAAGAGTGGCGTACAGCAACAGTGGTCCCTCTCCACAAAGGTGGTGCCTCAACAAATCCTGGAAACTATCGCCCCATAAGCCTGACTAGCTTGGTCTGCATAGCTATGGAAAGGATCATCATGGACCTCATAAATAAAGATATTGGGGACCTACAGACACTGGATCCTACCCAGTTCAGCTTTGTTAAGGGCAGATCCTGCCTCTTAAACCTGGTCGATTTCTTTGAAACAGTCACCAAGGCCATTGACGAGGGGAACATGGTCCACACAGCCTACCTGGACCTCGCAAAGGCCTTCGATTCAATACCCCACTCGGGCATTATAGATAAGCTCACCAGCTTAAATATAAACCCCTATGTCACTAGATGGGTTGCAAACTGGCTCAAGGACAGAACCCACATGGTTAGAATTGCTGGAGCCATGTCAGACTCCAAACCAGTTACAAGTGGCATCCCACAAGGCTCAGTCCTGGGACCTCTTTTGTTCGGTATATATTTCTCAGAGGTACAGGCCAACACAGAAGGACTGTGGCTGACCAAGTTCACAGATGACTGTAAACTAGGCACCATAATAGGCTCTCCAGCCGACACAAGCATCCTCCAAAAGGGCCTCATAGAAACAGACAACTGGTGCCATAGCCATGGCATCAAGCTAAACACCAAAAAGTGTACAGTCATCCCCTTTGGCAAAAACAAAGTGCCCACAAATTACCACATAGGTGGTAATCCATTAAGTACGGAAGAAGTAATTAGGGACCTGGGGACCCAAGTTGATAGCAATCTCTCATTTGACAACCACGTGGCCAAAGTAGTCATCCCCTTTGGCAAAAACAAAGTGCCCACAAATTACCACATAGGTGGTAATCCATTAAGTATGGAAGAAGTAATTAGGGACCTGGGGACCCAAGTTGATAGCAATCTCTCATTTGACAACCACGTGGCCAAAGTGGTTAGAAAAACATTTTATATAGCCCACCTAATCATGAAGGGATTCACATCTAGATCAGGGGAGGTCATCGTGCCTCTTTACTCATCCCTCATCAGGCCCATAATTGAGTACAATGCCCCTTTTGGGATGTACCTTACCAGACACCTGCAGCAACTGGAATGACCCCAAAAGTACCTCACCAAGAGGATCAAAGGGCTAAAACAGATGCCATATGCTGCCCGGTTAAAGAAACTCCAGCTCTACTCAGTGGCATACCGCCTGCTCAGAGGCGATCTTTGCCTAACGTATAAAGCCATGTCCAACCCAGAATTACTGGACATGCTGCACCTCAGAAAATCCAAATCCCATCGAGCTACGCGCTCGAGAGACTTGAACCTCAGCACTGAAATAAATAGGGCATGCTGGAGGGACAGATTCATAACCCAGAGGCTCCCTTCACTCTAGAATAAAATCCCAGTCCAGGTTAGGCAGAGTCCCTCACTGACTCTCTTCAAGAGGAATCTTGATGAGTGGATGGGAGATCGTAGGTTTACCCTGGGTATCACTTCTGTGTCACTGTTAGACAGAGGCACAGTATATTAACCTCGAAAAAGGGCATAGCAAAATTAATTTAAAATGGATGGCAAAAGCCAAACACACTCTGGCTAGGCTTATAAATGCCCTAGGGCAGATAGCCTAGTATGAACCTATGAACCTAAACATCCTGGATCTGGTGCTCACCAACATGGGAGACCACTGCACCCCCCCCCCCCCCAGTGTGTAGCCATCCCTGGTGAGATCTGACCACAAATCAGACTCCAGTTGTTAAGGGCTGCCCATATGGTGTCTGGGGACACCAAATTCATTAAAGAATGTCTAACTTTGAGTGACACGTTTACAAAACGGTTGTACCCCTTACAACTAGTTGAAGAACTGGCCAATGAGGTAAAGTGCAAGATGGCAAAAAGGACTTTTAGACCGAAACTTGTACAAGAGAGAAGACTTGATGGAATTGTAGAGACAAGTGAGAATGATTATCCAACTGAGAAGGAGATTAAGTATAATCTTACATTTATTACACTGTTTAGTACAGATGCAGTGACCATAAGGCAGATCCTGAACAAGAACTGGAATTTAATAATCACAGATGAGGAACTGAGACATATAGTCGAACAAAAACCTAGGGTCATCTTTAGGAGAGGGCCTAATTTGAAAAGCTTATTGGAGAGACAACAAGTTAAGGTAGTAAGGATATCAGGAATGTATAAATGTGAAACCTGCCCTTACTGCAGATTTATGGAAGTGGGGGCAACATTCAATATTCAAGGAAAGTGTTACATATATACTAAAAGATTTAATTGCTGTTCCAAAAGTGTGGTGTATTTAGCCACATGTAGATTATGCTCTAGTTTTTGTGTCAGAACAAATGACTGGAAATTTAAAGTAAGGGTAATATACGAGCATATTTACAGTATTAAAAATGAAACAGACAACGCGTTAGCAAAACATATACAAGAATACCCTGATCACGACTTTACCTTTCGGATTATAGACCAAGTGGAACAGGATATCCGGGGGGGGGGGGGGGCTACTTCCCTAAAATTGGAATTTCAAGAATTACCATGGCAAATAAGACTGAATGCTTATAGCCAGCCAGGCTTGATTGATGCATGTTCTTAAGAAGTCTACAAAGGTAGTGGTGCCAAAGTTTGTAAGTATTTATAATCATTTTAGGGGAATTTATAATTATAATTATATTCATATTGTTATTTGTTTTTCTTTTTTTCTTCTTTTTAGTCATAAATGTATTGTTTTAGGACATTTCCACATGAAGCTCAAATTGAAAGGGGTTGTCTGAATGTAATAATGTAATTATGTTTATCACGTGACTCATTTTGTACTATTTAAGGTGTTGGGTTAGGCAACTTTAACTGTCTGATGAAGTTCTGGTCATTGAATCAAAACGAACGTGCTTACTTCATTTGTTGTTGAATATTAAAAAAACTTTGTGGAAGCTTTTTGTAAACTTGCCGTTAGTCTAGTTATAACATAAGACTCCCCTTAGCAGCAACTAGACTAAAAAACTTCTCCAAGAACAATTACATCCTCTTATGTGAGAGCATAAATAGCTTCATAGCCGCTCCCCCCACTGATGGAACAGACACCTGTGCTGAGTTATACACCAATGCTTTATACGAGCACTTCTGCAATTGTATTGACTCTGCCGTACCTGATAGAACCAAAGCAAGATCTTCAAGGAAAACCAAACCTGCCTGATGGACAACAGCCATTAATACGTTATACAATAGGAGAAAGAAACTGCTGTCTAAGAGTAGGAAGGAATGGTCTCAAAACTGGAAAAACTTCCTCCTTAACTTAAACAAGCAAATAAGACTCCTAGTGAAGTTCTCCAAAGCTAACTACGAATCCAGATTAGCTTCCCTAACTAAGGATAACCACAAGGTGTTCTTTAGTTACATCCATAACCTCAAAGGTAAGGTCCAGAAGTATGCTGAACTCGTAGTTAATGGTACTACGTATAGAGAACCTGTGGATAAAGCAAACCTGCTGACTGATAGGTTCAGTGAAAACTTCACTCCACTGTCCCTGCCACATATACCCCAAAGCATCTGAAAAACATGTCCCCCATCTAGCATCTCCTAGAAGCAGGTCTTCAATGCCCTCTCCAAGGCCAAAAACACAGCCTCTATGGGACCAGATAACATCCCAGGCCGTGTTCTACACAGGTTAAAACAGGAATTAGCTTCACCATTGAGCAAGGATGTTCTTCGTGTTTCACTGTTGCAGTCATCACATTTGGGTTATCTGCTTGTAGTAGCCCTCAGTCGGCCTGATTATCGAAGTTTTGGGTCCTGCATCGGTTGCTGTCTCATCTTCCATGACATCAGGTAGTCAGGGGTATAAAGCATGTAGCCGATGCCATTACATCAGTCTTTCTTGCCGTGTGGTCCCCAAAGCAGAAGCAGTTCACAATTGCCGGTCGGCCGACTCCTGAAATTTTTGTTTTCGAGTTTCAGAAATGAAGTCTTCAACTAAAGCTAAGTACCCCATTGGGGAAACCTTTTTTTGCTCTAAACTAATGTCAGTAAAAGTCAATAATTGTATTTCTTGTGGAAAGCAAATACCTCATAAAGATTTTCATTCGTACTGTATTCCTTGCCTAGGCCCTGACCACGACATACCTCGTTGTCGGTTTTGTGCCTTATTTAAGCAACACACTATTAGTTTTTGGTATATTTATGCTTCTAAATATTTTGGTACTCAGTTCAATTAGCCAGATATGTCTTCGGTTAGCCATCCGACTACCGACATTCTGAAAAAACGCAAAGATAAAGACAGAAACAGGCATTCTAGATTCAAAGCTGCTGACGACGCTTCTCCTAAGCCAGTGGCCAATTTGCCGGTACTCAGTGAGGTGCTTTTGCAGCCCCTGACACCCGCTACTTCAGATTCTCAGGCCTCTACTGAGACCCATTCAGAGTCCGGTATGCCGTGAGATGCTTCAGCTGTGGAACCTGCGGATGTCTCTACCTTGGATGGGTCCGGAGCCACTGTGCCGGCACTGGCTTCTGAGGGTGTATTTAGGCCTACTGACTTACATATTAAACCAACGCCATCTTCTTCTTGAATGACTAAATCTCAAAACATGCCTAGAAAACTGACGCCGAGACCACATGGCCAGGCTTCTATGTCTAAAAAACAAGTGATAAGAATGGCTGAAGACGTTGTTACTTTAATCAGGGGAAGCCAAACTTCCCCCTCTAAGAGACCTAGGACTGAATTTGCTTATGATACGTCTGACCAGGATTCTGAAGTTTCTGTTTCTTCTGATGACCAGGATTTACCCTTATCTAAAAAACACACACCAACAATGTTGAAAACAGTGACTGAAGTCCAAATATACCAAATTCCACATCAACGGAAATAACAGCACAGACTAAAATAAAAAAATATTTAATTTCTGATTCCAGAAATTAAATAATTTTTTATTTTTAGTCTGTGCTGTTATTTCCGTTGCTGTGAAATTTGGTATATTTACCCTTATCTACCTATGACGATTCTGATGCAGAGGACTCTATTCCCTCTGCTTCCCCCCAGAGGATTTCTCTTTTGGTTTCTGGTTATAGTTTCCTAAGGATACAGATTTCACTTCCACATGTTACCAACCCCAGATGGTTGGCCAGATCTTCCCCCAAATCACTGGGCAGAGGCTCAAAAGCAAGTACTGTCTCTCTCTCAAGTATAAAGGCTATTCAGACTGTACCAGAATAGGAAAAGGGACACGGTTTCTACTCAAGACTTTTCTGGTACCCAGAAAAGACAACTCATGGTGTCCTATCCTGGACCTTTCTATCTTAAACACCTTTTTGGTGATTCCAAAATTCAAGATGCTAACTCTTCACTAGTTGCTTCTTATGCTAGGCAGATGCCTGGTTGGCAACACTGGATTTAAAGGAAGCCTACCTGCACATCCCAATCAGGGAATCTTGCAGAAGATACCTACACTTCAAAGCAGGCTACATGCACTATCAGTTCTCTGCACTGCCCTTTGGCTTATCTACTGCACCCAGGGTATTCACAAATTGTGTAGCTCCAGTCATTGCATTTTGCAGGCAAAGAAATATTCAAATATACCCATACCTGGACGATTGTCTTATTCAGGCAGAAAGCCAAAACATACTTTTGAATCATCTGGCATTTGTACAAAAGGTGCTAACTTGTCTGGGGTACACCATAAACAAAAAGAAATCACATCTGGTACCCTGTCAACAAATTCTATTCCTGGGAGCAAGCTTGAACACAAGTTCCCAGATGGGTTTCCTCACGCCAGAGAAACAAATTCATTTGACAACTTACTTCAAACTAGTGGCCAAAAAAATGCTGCTATCAGCAAGGCAAATACTGCAAGCTTTGGGGTTCATGGCCTCCTGTATTCTACTAATTCCATATGCAAGACTGCATATGAGGAAACTACAATGGTATCTAAAAAGCCTGTGGTGTCAACATTCTCAGGATCTAGAAGCAATGATTCCTATCATACTTTGCCTACGGTTAGAGTTCCTTTGGTGGGCAGAGGCCTGCCACCAAAACAAGGGACTACCATTCACTCTACCCCCTGCCACCCAAACCCTAACAGACATGTCAGACTATGCATGGGGGGCTCACCTGGCAGGGAAGTGCATTCAGGGCAAATGAAGCCCAAGTCAAATGCACTTGCATATCAATCAAAAATAAATGTTTGCTGTACAGAATGCTCTGACAGCCTTCAAGGACCACATTCTTCCAGGACAATTAATGGTAAAGACAGACAACACCACTGTTATGTGGTACATATACAAGCAGGGGGGTACCCATTCTTACCCCCTCTGCAGACTAGCCATGGCTCTGTGGAACACAGCCTTGAGCTACCAAGTGCATCTACAGGCTCAATTCCTGCCAGGAAAACTAAATACACTGGCAGACGAACTAAGCAGAAATCTCATGGACCCACACGAGTGGAAACTGGAACCAAAGACTTTCAACATGTTGATAAACAAATGGGGGAGTCCAGATATAGACCTGTTTGCCTTCCCCCAGAACTACCAATTGGACAAGTTCTGCACAAGGACTCCCCACAAGCAAGCTTGGAAAATGGATACTCTGTCCTTCAGCTGGAAAAATCTATCCGTTTATGCCTTTCCTCCTCTGTCTCTCCTCTCCAAAGTACTAATAAAGATCAAACAGGGCAAACCAAGGCAATACTGATTGCACCAGACTGGCCATGCCAACACTGGTACCCCCTCTTGCGCAGTGTGTCACAGCTGGCCCCATGGCACTTACCTCAGACCCCTACCCTGCTGTCACAGCAGGAGGGCCAGATTCTGCACCGCCAGCTTCAAACCCTGAACCTGGCAGCCTGGCTAATTACCTGAGTTCTTCATTACCATCCCTCAGTAAACAAGTGTTGGATGTCATTTTGGAGGCAACGAGACCTAGTACTATAAAATCTTATGCTGAAAAATGGAAAAGATTCTGTGCCTGGAACCAAACTTAAGGGATGGCCACAGCAGTGCCCAATTTACCTCAGATTCTTCAATACTTAGCTGAGATGCTTCACAAGGGCCTTTCCTTTTCCTCCATCAAATTTCATGCCTCAGAGGGGCCAAAAACTTAAGACCACCCAGGAGAGCCCCAACTCCGGCCTGGGACCTTAACTTTGCATTGAAAAAACTCACTCTTCCTCCTTTTGAGCCAGCTGCAAGTGCAGAGTTAAAATTCCTTTCTTGGAAAACAGCTTTTCTTTTAGATATCACTTTAGCAAGAAGGGTATCTGAATTACAGGCCCTTATGGCAGTGGAGCCTTTCATCATCTTTCATGCGGACAGGGTGCCCCTCAGAACCAGTCCCTCCTTCATGCCCAAGGTGGTATCCAATGTGGTCCTTAATCAGTTCATTCATTTGCCAACCTTCTTTTCTAATCCACAGAACAAAGGGGAATGGATACTGCACTCCTTAGATGTGCACAGACAACTTGGATTTTACTTGGACAGGACTAAACCTCAAAGGAAATCTGAACAACTGCTGGTGGCATTTGCTGCAGGTGCAGAGGGGAAGGCTATTTAAAAGCAAACCATTTCTAATTGGATAGGCCATTGCATTAATTTCTGCTATAAGCACCATGGAAAACCTATCCCACAGGGGATTAGACCCCATTCATCCATGGCTGCATCTACCTCTACAGCCTTTCTCAGAGGCGTCTCTACCAGAGACATCCTAGAAGCTGCCATCTGGAGTTATGTACATACTTTCACCAAGCATTACCATTTGCCAATTTTCTCTAAATCCAGAGCTGGTTTTGCCACTGCAGTCTTACAGGGCCTTATAGCTGGTCCTAATGCTATCTAAATTCCTCCTCACATCCTTAGCTTTGGGAATCTACCCAAATGTGATGATTGCAACAGTGAAACATGAAAAACATAGTACAGTTGTGTACACTTACCATAAATGTAGATGTTCAAGTGTATTCACTGTTGCAGTCCTGGTTACCTCCCTCCAGCCCCCTGACATTTTTGGCTATACCTCTACTCTCCTTTACTATGACTATGCTTAAAAGCTTTTTGGTGCATTTGCTTTTTTGTTGGAGGTATAACCTTGTCTGTGTGTGTATGTATGTATATATATATATATATATATATATATATATATATATATGTAATTGCTTCCCATTAGGGGGGCACATGACATCTGGGGCAAGAAAAACTAATGTAATGGTGTCAGCTGCATGCTTTATACCCCTGACTACCAGACACCATGGGAGATGAGACAGCAACCGACGCAGGACACAAGACTTTGATAATCAGGCCAATTGATGGCTGCTGCAAGCAGATAACCCAAATGTGATGACTGCAACAGTGAACACACTCGACCATCTACATTTATGGCAAGTGTACACAACTGTACTTTTTCAGTCACAGCCTAAGCACTCACTTCATCCCAGTAGAATGGAAAACAGCTACCATCATCCCTTTGCACAAAGGGGGTGCATACACATACTCCAATAACTATAGACACGTTAGCCTGACCAGCCTTATCTGCAAGGCCATGGAATGAATCATCATGGACTTTATTAACAAAGATTTAGGAAATCTCCAAATGCTTGACCCCACCCAGTTTGACTTTCTTAAGGGGAGATCATGCTTGTTAATCTTGGTGGACATCTTCGGGACAGTCATCAAAGCCCTAGACAAGGGCATATTGGTGCATATGACCTATCTAGACATAGCCAAGGCCTTAGACACAATCCCCACTCAGGCATCATGATAAACTCACTTAGCTGGGTATCAACACATGTACTGTCAGGTGGGTTGCAAACTGGCTCACTGATAGAACTCATGCGCTAAAACAGGGGACTCCACCTCCTCTAGCAAACTTGTAACCAGTGGTGTTCCACAGGGATTGGTGCTGGGACCCCTACTGTTTGGAATCTACTTATCCGAAGTACAGGCTAAAACTAAAGGACTGTGGCTGACAAAGTTTGCTGATGATTGCAAACTGGGAGTGATCACTGAAACCCCTAGTGATGTGAACATCCTGCAAGAAGGTTTTACGCAGACTAATGACTGGCAGCAATGTCATGGTCTTAAACTTAATGCAAAAAAATGCATCACTATCCCCTTTGGCATGTGTGATTTTCCTGCAAACTACCACAGCAATAGCAATACCCTAAGCACACAATCAATTGTGAGAGATCTGGGCAAACAAGTTGACAGCAACCTTAACTTCGATCACTACGTCTCTGCAGTGGTAAGACGGACATTGTATATGCCCATCTCATAAGGTAAGGCAATTGCCTCCACAAAAAAAAGAGTTTATAATCCCCCTGTACTCTTCCCTCATTAAGCCAATAATAGAGTACAATGTTCCCTTTGGTATGCTCTTTACGAAATACCTGCAGTAACTGGAGAGACCACAAAGTTTCCTTACAAAGAAAATTCAGGGTCTTCAAGATCATTCTTATGCAGACAGACTGATATCATTCCAGTATCACATAGTCCCACCACATCAGCGAACCAAACACATAAATACACAAAAACATACACGGAGGCTCTAAATAAAAATCTACCTAAGCAACAGAGACCTCCAAAGCAGACATCCAAGCAAACGCTATCTCAAAACAAAACACGCACAACACATAGCCCACAAAGTTAGTGTGCCAAGCAGCCACAGCCCTTAAGGCTGAATAACACACCTGATACTCTTGTAATAGGTGACTCTATTGTCAGACACACTGACGTCCCGCTCACCAGGCTGAATAAAGAGAAGGTCACGGTGAGCTGCCTGTCGGGTGCTAGGATCCGTCACATAACGCAAGCACTCAGGTCACTCCAAAGCAAATACAAATATGACTCAGTCATTGTACATGCTGGTGTGAATGACCTAAGACGTACCTCCCTGGACTACATGAAAAGAGACATAGAGGAGCTCTCTGATCATGTAGCCCAGGCTGGTATGACCCTGACCTTGAGCAGCATCTTACCCTCACCTAGAATGATGCCACAGTACAAAGACAAAATGAGCGATTTTAACAATTGGCTAAAATTTTGGTGTCATTCAAAGGGGATCCAGTGTCTGTCAGCCTGGGATAACATGCTCGACAAGCCATGTTGCTTCACTAGGGACGGCTTGCACCTGTTACCGCTGGGCTTTCGGATATTGGCAAAGGTTCTTGCCACCCCCATAGTGCCTTTTTAGGCAAGGCTCAAAAGTCAAACCCACCCCCATAGACAGCACAAGGAACAAGAAACTAAGGGTAATGCTGCTTAACGCCAGAAGTCTTAACCTCAAGATGCATGCACTCAAAGCTCTCCTCAGTATGGAGAACATCGATATCTGTGCAGTGACAAAAACCTGGTTCAAGGCTCCAGAGAGCACCCCAGCACTACCAGGCTATACCTCATATCATGCTTTTCGGCCCCAAAACCCAGACCGAACCACAAAATGAGGGGGAGTTTCCATATTTATCAAAGATATCCACACCTCCAGGTTAGTGGCATTGCACGAAGTATCGGAGACAATCCATGTGCAACTAACAGTGGGCAAGACTGATTTTCAGTTTATAGCATCCTACAGACCACCCTCTCAAAGTCAGGAATCCCACTCGGCTTTCCTGAAAACATTGGAGAACATGAAGATCTCTCCGAACACCATTATATTGGGTGACTTCAACTACCCAAACATTGACAGGGAGCACTACTCAAGCCCCAGCACCTTAGCCCAAAGGTTCCTGGAAATTATAAACTCAAATGCTATGGAACAACTAGTCACCACTCCCACAAGAGGGGACAACATACTAGACCTGATCATTACCAACATGGGGACTCTATGATCCACACCAGAAGACCATAAATTAATTTCACTGGATGTCCACATCCCGACCCCACCCCCAGCCCAGAAAACCACAGTGAAAAACTTTTCAAAAGTGAACTTCTCACAACCGAAGTGGAATCCTTCAAGGCCCCAGGGCCAGTGGAAACTACGGCCCAAACTGCAGAATCCTATATAAATGCATTCTACGGACATCTCCAGGAATGCATGGATCATGCTATCCCAAACAAAACCAAGACCCAGTCATCCAAAGGCAGGCGTCTAGTCTGGTGGACCCCTGCCATAAATAAACTGTACAACAGAAGGAGGAAGCTACTACATGATAGAGCAAAATCCCTAATAGGGAAGGCATCTCTGATCAGTACTAGCAAAAAATTACCATCCCATATAAAATCCTCCAAGGCCAGCTTCGAGAGAAAAATTGCACAGGACACCAAAGACAATCATAAGGCTTTTTTCAGTTTAGAAACCTGGGGTGCAACTCCCAGACTTGTTCTGAGTTGATTCTAAATGACAAAAAATACACTGAACCCACAGACATCGCCAATATCCTGGCAGACAGGTTCAGTGCAAACCCCCCCTCCCCCCCAAAAGAGCAAGTATCTATCCTGGCAGAGGGCTGCCTCCCAAACATCTCTGATGCTCAGGTGAAGGCTGCCCTCTCCAAAGCAAAAAACACTGCTTCCATGGGACCAGATGGCGTACCAGGTTGCGTCCTACATGAACTCCAAGAGGAACTAATCCCTCAAAAAAAACAGCTATACAATCTCAGCCTCACTACAGGATATGTGCCCATAGAATGGCGTACAGCAACAGTGGTCCCACTCCACAAAGGTGGAGCGTCTACGGACCCTGGAAACTATCACCCCATAAGCCTGACTAACTTAGTCTGCAAGGGGGTGGGAGGGTGGCCTAATGGTTAAGGTTTTTGCCTTACAAACACAAGGTGCAGGGTTTGAGTCTCACAAGGGATAATTGGCTAGGCTTAAAATGGCTTGCAAGGGCAGTTAGCTTAGTACTAACCTATGAACTATGAACCTATAAGGCTATGGAGGGGATCATCATGGAGCTCATAAACAAAGACATTGGGGACCTACAGACACTAGATCCTACCCAGTTCGGCTTTGTCAAGGGCAGATCCTGCCTTTTGAACCTGATTGACTTCTTCGAAACAGTCACCAAAGCCACAGATGAAGGGAAGGTAGTCCACACAGCCTATCTGGACCTTGCAAAGGCATTTGACACAATACCCCACTCGGGCATCATAGATAAGCTATCCAGCTTAAATATAAACCCCTATGCCACAAGATGGGTCGCAAACTGGCTCAAAGACAGAACCCACAGAGTGAGAGTTGCTGGAGCCATGTCAGACTTGAAACCGGTCACAAGTGGCGTCCCACAGGGTTCTGTCCTGGGACCACACTTGTTCGGTATATACTTTTCCAAGGTACAGGCAAACGTGGAAGGACTATAGCTCACCAAGTTTGCAGATGACTGCAAACTGGGCACCATAATCGACTCTCCAGCTGACACAAACATCCTTCAAAAAGGTCTCACAGAGACAGATTACTGGTGCCAGCACCATGGTTTAAAGCTAAATGCCAAAAAATGTATAGTCATACCCTTTGGCAAAAGCAATGTGCCCACAAATTACCACATAGGCGGAAACCCATTAAGTACAGAGAAAGTTATTAGGGACCTGGGGACCCAAGTTGATAGCAATCTCTCCTTTGAAAACCACATTGCCAAAGTGGTTAGAAAGACCTTCTATATAGCCCACCTCATCACGAAGGGTTTCACATCTAGATCAAGAGAGGTAATCATGCCCCTTTATTCATCCCTCATCAGGCCCATCATAGAATACAATGCCTCTTTGGGATGTACCTTACCCGACACCTGCAGCAATTAGAGAGACCCCAAAGTATCTCACCAAGAGGATCAAGGGTCTCAAACAGATGCCATATGCTGCTCGGTTAAAAACTCCAGCTCTACTCAATTGCATACCGCCTACTTCGAGGCGATCTATGCCTGACATACAAAGCTATGTCAAATCCAG
>NC_056729.1:1759880815-1759883315 GCF_019279795.1 Protopterus annectens
TTACCATTCCATGTCTGTTATTTACTGTTTTTTATTTATGTTTAAAACCACCCACTAGTAGCTTTTTGTTATATATATGTGGTTTTCACATTTTTGTCATTGTCTAAAAAAGTCTTTAACACTATTAAAAGATGAAAGCTTATTACAGGCTCCGTTGCCATTTTGTTATTTTTAGTTTTTCTGTATATATATATATATATATATATATATATATATATATATATATATATGTATGTGTGTGTGTGTGTATATATATATATATATATATATATATATATATATATATATATATATGTATGTGTGTGTGTGTGTGTGTGTGTGCGTGTGTGTATATACATATATGGGTCTACTTTTAAACATCGAAACTCCATAAGACTGAAGCCCACAATACCGAGACGAAAATAACGAAACTCAGAACGCCGAACTGCATCTTTTTTCTTAGGGCAAGTAAACTCTTGCCTAATGTGGGGAATGATGCTCTTTTCCTCACTATAGTATGATCCCAGAATTGGTATATTTAGTCAGGGGGAGTGTGTGGGATGTAGCCCCCCACCTAGATGGATTTTAGATAGTACGGTTTGTTGTGGTGTAATTTTGAGCGAATTTTTACTTGCCCTAGGAAAAAGACACAATTTGGTTTCATTATTCTCATCTCGCTATTTTGGTGTTTAAAAGTAGATCCATCCATTTATATATATATATATATATATATATATATATATATATATATATATATTTATATATATGTAATGTGTTTACATATGTGTTTGTTTAGATTTTTAATTGTGACTGTCTTTATCTAAAGCTGATATAATCTAGATTTGAGCATATATTTATATATTTTAAGAACTGCAAATGCTGTGTGCACCAATTTATAAATCTGTAACACCGTTGCTTAATGCAGCAGACAAGGATCTGTAATGAATGCTGTAATTTTGTCAGTGTTTGCTTTGATTCTTAAGGAGACATTAAAATTTTGTTTCTTGTTATCATATGGGTTGTTTGTTTTATCTTTAAATTAAAACAACTTCATTTCTGCATTATCCCTGTACTGAAAACAAAAGTTTATAGTAAAAACATTTAGAAATGTTAGTACCCAAAAGTGTGAAGTACTGAAATTTGTTTAGTTTGTTGTTTCTTTTGTCTTTGTTATGCACAGGTTTTCAATATTTATTGAACGTAGCATTGTTTCCTTCTTATTTGTCAAGTTCCTTATGAAACAGGTGATGTCCCCTTGGTGTCCGTCCTGCCAGATGGAGTGTTAGAAAGAGAAGAGAGAACCAGTCGCGGTCACTTGGTCACTCAGCTGCAAGATGTTTTGTACTTGTGGGTTGCAGTCCCTGCTGTCAAAGCCAGATGGGGAATTCTGGGTAAGTAGTGATAAGTGCATGTTATTTATGCATTTTTATTTTTCAGATTATTGTAAAATGAACCAGAGTGATGGTCTGTTGCACGAAAAAGTCCACTGACCATGCATTAATGCTAATGCAAATCCTCTTTATTACTCATTACTGATTTATTCTGTGTCATGAAAGAGGAAACTGTAGATTATAGATGCTTCTGCTCGTATGCAGAAGGAAAAGAGAGCCGTGCTTGGGGTCATAAATCAGTGTAAAAGAAACATAAGTGTTACGTGTAAACAGAACAAAATTAACTTTTTTTCTGACAAAGGTGGCATATCAGTGCAGTGGGTAACAATGCTGCCTCACAGTGATTGCTACAACATTGTGGTGCCAGCGTTGGGTACTTGCAGTAACGAATCTGGTCGTCTTTAGTGTGTTTGTGTGTATATATGTATGTGTATGTATATATGCATGCGCATGTGTGTGTGTGTGTGTGTGTGTGTGTGTGTGTGTTCATGTGTGCAGTTGCATATATCCGTGTGTGTGTGAGTGTGTCTGTGTGAGTGTGCATGTTTGTGTGAATTTAATATGCAGTTTATGTAAATTATAATTTCTTTAACGTTCTATAAGGGGTCTGGTCCTCCCCTTAGCTCCACTTACGGTTACGTACACTCACTCACTGCCATACAGCATTCAGGTGTCAGCCCATCTCTGGTTACATGCACTCACACACTGTCATACAGCATTGGGATGTCAGCCCATCGCAGGTAACATGCACTCACACTGATAACAGTGTTGGAGAATCAGCCTGTCACAGGTTACATACACTCTCTCACTGCTGTACAGCATTGAGATGTCAGCCTATTGCAGGTTACATGCACTCACACTGATAACAATGTTGGAGAATCAGCCTGTCACAGGTTACATACACTCACTCCCTGTTGTACAGCATTGAGATGTCAGCCTATTGCAGGTTACATGCACTCACAGTGATACAGTGTTGGAGTATCAGCCTATCGCAGGTTACATACACTCACTCATTGTTATACAGTATTGAGATGTCAGCCTATTGCAGATTACATGCACTCACAATGATACAGTGTTGGAGTATTAGCCTTTCGCAGGTTACATACACTCACTCATTGTTGTACAGTATT